>NW_005871110.1:2328451-2449064 GCF_000147115.1 Myotis lucifugus | reverse complement strand
CTTCATTTTTCTTCTTCTTCCCCCCCGTCACTCACTACATTTTAGCCACACTAGAGTTTTCCCAGAATCTTGGATCAGTGAACTCCAGGCCATTGCCCATGCTTCTCTCCTCCTCTACCTTCTCCTCCCCTCTATCTCCCTCCCCTCCCCCTCCCCTTCCCTCCCTCCCCTCTTCTCTCTTCTCCTCTCCTCTTCCCCTCCCCCCCATTCTTTTGGTTTATGCCTACCCCAACCTTCATACCTTTGCTCATATGTAATTTCCTCAGGGAGACTTTCCTGATGGAATAAAATCAGGCTCACCTCTTATTCTTTCCCATATAAGAGCTCTTCTATGATTTTCTTATTGTAGCTCATGTTACATTTCAACGTTATAGAATTATGTGTGTAGTTTCTTTCTAAAGTGTTGTCTCCTCTTACACACTCTTGTTCCCCTTCTGTTGCCAGAAGCTAGCTGTGCCCTGCACACACAGGTCTCAATAGTAACCCTGGGAAAGGTCTGTACATGGGATTCACATTTTCTCTCCTCACAGGGGAGTCATAGTTCTTGGGTTTTCGATCCCAGAGTCTTACAAAATCCACTCAGAAAACAGAAAACACAGATCCTGTTTACTGCTATATTTCACTTTTTGTTTTTTTAGTTTTTAATTTTTTTAATTGAGTCATAACTTACACAGAGTAAACTGCACAAATAGTAAGTGTCCAGATGGCGAGTGTTTCATATGTATACACCCATGAAATCACCACCCTAATCAAGATCAAGAGTATCCCAGCATCCAGCAGGCTCCTCTGTACCCTCCAATTACATAACCCCTCCCACACTCCCATCCTGGCCAGGTTAACCACTCCTTTGATCTCCATAGATTAGTTGGTCTGTTTCAAAATTTCATGTAAATGGAATCATACAGTGCATATGTTTTTGTGTGTATATGTGTGTGTGTGTTTTGTCTGGCTTCCTTTCTTCAACATGTTTTGAGATCCAATCAAGTTGCTGTGTATAGCAATAGCTTTTTAAAAATTTTTGTTTAATTGTTGAGTAGTATTTTATTGAATGCATATATTATAATTTATCTGCCCTACTATTGTCAGACATTGAATTGCTTTCAATGTTGGGCTATTAGGAACAAAGCTGCCATGAACACTCTTGTACATGTCTTTGGTGGACATGTCTTTGGGGTGAGAATGAGGTGTGGAATTGGTGGGTCTCTATCTTCTATCCTATGTCATATCCTTCAAAACATCCTGAAACATCTCAATCGGAACTTACAATTTGCGGTTAAGGTGGGTGATTATCCGCATGGCACTAAACTTCTTATCTGGGGCACTTCAGGACTCTGTCAAGGTCATTTGGGCCTATGCAATTGCAGGCATGAGCAACTTAAAATCATAATCTGAAGGGGCTCTGACTCTTGAAGCTTAGTTAGGAACCATGCTAAGTTATTTAAAAATGGTAATCTGAGCCAATAGGAAACATTCTATTTGTCTAAACCTTTTAGCTACAGAAGCATTTCTAGAACACATTTTCTCCATTACAATGATCCTAAGAGAATTGTTTTGGCTGTTACTATAAAATGCTCTAACTATTCCTTAATGTGTCATTTATTCCCTAACTTATGCTACTGCCAATAGTAATATTGACTGTTTGCTAATCCCAGCCAGTGGAGACTTTCTAACAAGACTGTGTCATGATTTTTCCTTTCTTCAGGAACACATAGGGTTAATAAGCTGTAACCATTAAACATTTACCAAATTCTGTGTGACCTTTATCCAAAAGGTAGATTACATTGATGGAGGAAAAATGTAATCCCTGCAGATTCTCTTGCTAAAAACTTCCTGTCTAGAAAGAATACTTACTTGTTTTTTTGTTTGTTTGTTTGTTTGCTTGTTTTTTGTGTCTTGTTTTTCTTCATATGTTTGTGGGAGAATCTGCAAACATTTCCCTCAGTGACCTGCATGAGGTAGGAAAAGCTCAGAGTGTGTCCCCAGAGAGGTACTAAGTGCAGTTAGAACACCTTCCCTGTTTGAGGCAGTGGACCAGTCGTTTCCCTGGAACTCCCTGTGTACACTTTTAAGAACTCAAGATGCTCATCACCTTAAAGGGGCTGGGACCACCCAAAATAAAATAAAATAAAATAAAATATTCAGCAGAGAGATGGACACATACTGAAAATATCTGAATCTTGCTTTGAGTGTACATGGGAGACAACCACATCATTTAGACCCCTGCCCCTGAGTGTCCTGAAATGATTCTCTCATTGCAATGAAAAGCACCCCAGGAATAGGAGGCAGCCCCTAATTTTGACTAACTTCTAAAATAACATTAAATTATTTTATTTTGTTCTTACTGTAAACCTATGAAGCAGATATTATCATCATCCTCAACTTAAAAACAAGGGAACTGGGGCTCTGAGAGGTTGAGTATTTTGACTAGAGCAGCAGTTCTCAACCCGTGGGTCGCGACCCCTTTGGGGGTCAAACGACCCTTTCACAGGGGTCGCCTAAGACAGAAAACACATATATAATTACATATTGTTTTGTGATTAATCACTATGCTTTAATTATATTCAATTTGTAACAATGAAAATACATCCTGCATATCAGATATTTACATTACGATTCATAACAGTAGCAAAATTACAGTTATGAAGTAGCAACGGAAATAATTTTATGATTGGGGGTCACCACAACATGAGGAACTGTATTAAAGGGTCGCGGCATTAGGAAGGTTGAGAACCACTGGACTAGAGTCACACAGCTTCTAAGGAGTGGAATGGGGATTTGAACCCAGGCAGCCCAATTGGCAGAGCCTGACATGGTCTGGGAAAGAGCAAGCTCCAATGCAAATGGCATCCTTTTAAGTTTTATCTGAAAATATCATGCAAGTTCACCTTTACCGCACAGAGAAGATAAAGAAACAAATAAATATGAGGAGAAGGAAATGGAAAATAAAACGCCCACTGGGGTCTGGCTGTTCCTACACTTGAATAGAGATGATTCTGAGTCTGCTACCAAAAATGACCTTGAATTGAAACTCTTGCATAGGAAGCTGCTGTGATGCACTCACAGAGACCACAGCACATCTCTGCAAGGGCTCCAAGCACCATCGTCATGGTTGCTTCCAGTGGGTTGTGGGGAAGAGGAGGCTGGTGAAGTGGTTTCCAGTTCCGATGCACGACCTGACTGTCCACACCAACTCTGGGTTTTCCTCTCTACAGGATGGAGCCCATGGGAGGCGAGATGGGCTTTCCAAGGGGGAGAGTCTTCCATCAGTGGCTTCTCAAGAAGTGGAGGCAGAGCTTCAGGTAACATGGACATGGGGAGGGGTTATCTTCAGCAAATACCAATGTCAGGGAGGCCCTCCACTCTTTGACCTCATCTCCTGGTTAGTGTTCTCCCTCTTTTCTCTGCTTCAGCTAAACTTCAGCCCTTTTACTATTCTTAGAACACAACAGGCACGCTGCTGCCTCAGGGCCTTTCCACATGCTCTTTCCTCTGCCTGAAACCCTCCCCCTAGGCACTCCCACCCCACCCCAACCATGCTTTCAAGCTTTTCCTCAAACATGCCCTTCTCCACAAGACCTTCCCTAATTACCTGTTCTAGCCACAATTGCATTCTGAACTCCAACTTCCCCTTCCCAATGCACACACATGCCCCCTCTTCCCTTCCCTGTTTAAGTTTTCTCAGCACACTCCCCTACCTGGTCTACTATACATTTTACAGGCTCCTCTTATTTTTCAAACTGTCTCCCCTAGCTGAAGCTCAGTTCCATGAGGACAGGGATTTATGTGTGCTTGGTTCCCCTCTGTATTGTAGCACATCGAATAGTATGTAGCCAGTACTCAATAACAACATGTTGAATGAATTCATGAGTGAATTAATGAATCCTAGCTCTCCTATTCAGTAACTATACAACGTTTAGCAAATTAGTTAACATTGTCTGCACTTCATTTCTGCAACTGTAAAATTGGAATGATACTAGTAATTCCTACCCTGCTACTGTGAGTTTTAAAGTTTACAAAAGTATATGCCTAGTACAATACTTGCATATATTCAATGAGCCTTTCAAGTTCAATGAAAGTAATACAAATAATAGCAAACATTTGTAGAATGTTTCCTATGGGCCAGGCACTGCTTTAAGCACTTTATGTACCTTAATTCATTTAATTCTTGCAACATTTTATAAGGTATGTACTATTATCATCATCATTCTGGTTTGAGAAATAAAGACATAACTTGCCCCAGGCCATATGACTAGAAAACCATTGAGCCTGGGTTTGTACTCAGGCCCATCTTAAGCAAAGTCCAAAACTTAACCACTTCACCACACTGCTTCCCCAACACAGGAAGACATAATTTATATGATACAGGCATAGATGATATCCTTTCAAGTACTGAAATCTTCAATTTAAAAATCTTAGTTTTTAAACTCATTAAATGTCTATGAATCAAACATGCTAATAATTTATTTTCTAAATGAATTAGAATATTTAGATAGGGATCAAATTGCATTTAACTCTAGGCTATGAAATATCTTTGGCTATGAAATGTTATCATTGAGAGAATATTCGGAAATTGTGTTTTATTTAGACACAGTCTATTTGAACCAACACATTTACATTTTTAAATAGAGAGCAGTGCTATTTAGTTTCCAAAGTTGAGTGGAAACAAAAACCAAGGCTATGTAGACACACCCAAAATGAAGCACCTGCTTTTGAACCTGCGTCAAATATTATTAGGTTTTCGTGTGATTTGGCTTCAAACACTTGTGATTCCTGAGCATCTAGCATATCTGATAACCAGCAGTCATTCATAGTCTATTTTAGGTTTGGTTATTTAAATGCTAGGGTTCGCTCATGAGAGAGAGCTCATTGAGGCTGTGCCTTCTTCGTTCATGGTGTTAGTTCAATAAATCATTGAATAGCCAACAAGGAGGCACTCACACACAAACTTTCCAAATAGTCTCTAAAGACTTTCAGTTCCCTTTTTTCTTTTTTTCTTTTCTATTGCCTTCCCAGTAATGGCTAAGACATTGCCAATTTGCCTTCTTATGATTTCTCTAGAAGGTCGTGTGTGGCCCAGGAGTTCAGTTGGGACCCAAGTTTTAATTTCCCATTGGTTTTAGTCTGGTTCTTTTTCTTGCAAGAAACAGAAAGGCAAGGGATTTTAGCATATTGTATTATGTCACATTATTTTTAAATGATAATGGAATGTTCATGGAAATCTAAGAACAGGAGTCGTATTAAATCTTGGCCTCAAGGAGCCCAGACTTTAAAGGTGATTCTAGATTCAAAAAGGCTCCCAGGACTTCAGCAGCAGGAACTCATGGATCTTTGATTCTATGATTAAATGTAGCATGTTACATGTCTCCTTCTTCTGGACCTAGTACTGACTGATGGCTATGTTTGCTTCAAGTTCGAGGCCCTACATGAAAATCTACTGGTCCAGTTCATTTTTCAGGACAGACTGTACCTCCCCGATGAAGCCCATGGATTGTGTACCATTGGCTCAGATGCTTGGGCCAGGGCCAGTCATCTGTGGACAGAGGAGGTGGGGCACTGGGTACTAAATATGGCTGACGGGGCCTGCCCCTTCAGCAGAAAGTGTGGGCAGGGTGGATCCCCTCCAAAGAGGTTGTGGGTAGGTTGGCGCAGTGTTGACCTTTTCAGATACCATCCTTTAAGAGACTGACGTGTTACCCAAATCACATAGTATAATACCAATGTAAGGTGATGTTATATTGACAAAGATATGGATGCAATTCAGAAAGATATTTACAAAGCCACCTGCAGGCATCTTTGCAATTGGAATGCTTCAAATATAAAACAACTTGCATTATTTCTTTGTGATAGGTTTTATCTAAAAACAGTTATTCTTTTAAGTCCATGTGTTAAAGCTCTGTGGCTTTCTCACTCAGGACCTTAAAGTTTTGGTGAGCAGATTGCGCTTAGCACAGTTCTCGCCAAAGTCATTCATAGAGATTTCAACTTGATGATCAAAGTGAAGCTGCCTTACTTAGCTATTGAAGTTGCTCAGCTAATTACCGAAGTTTTGTTGTGATTGAGCTGGTCAAAATCCATTGGTTGGTTATTACCCATTGGTTTTAGTCTTGTTCTTTTTCTTGCAAGAAATAGATGTATCCACAATGCCCTGGGCCACAGTTTTAAACACAAGCAGAATGTGTTCAGGACTTTAGAGGTTACTTGTGTCAAATATGATGTCAGTACGATGCCCACGGTACTGTGAGGTCTTCTCTGAGGACAGGTCTTCTGCCACCCAGGGACTCTGAAGAATAAGGAACATCAAATGGGGACATTTCAAATGGGATAAGAGTGTTAAGGAGCCCAGGTCAAGATCCAGGTCTGGATTCATCACTGCAATCGGTGGGAGGGTTGTGGTGGTGGTGGTTGGGAGTACTGATATAAAGGCATAAGGCATGACAAACTTGGCCTACATTACAGTTCTGGTGAACAACACTCCCTAGACAAAGACCAAGTCCTTACGTTTAAGATCTTAAGATGAGTTGAGTCACTACCCATGGCAGGCATCGGTAATCTGCATGTGTAGAAACTGCCCTCTCTTCTCTTGACTCCCCCACAGGAGCCAGTTCCTCCTGTCACTGATGACCCGTAGCACTTAGCTGTGCTTCTCTGTGGCCACGCCACTTTCTACCTGTGTTTACAGTCTCTATCTGATTTTTCTCCACTCTCTGATGGAAATTCCTTTGAAGATGATCAATATCTTATTTATTTTGATGTCCCTGCCATGGCTTGGAACATGATAGGCACCGAATAAATATTTGTTGGATGAATGGGAATAAGAACCTACATTGCCTTTCAGCCACCATGTTGTTTCACTGCACTCTCTGCACAGTGATGGTATTTGGCACAGGAGGAATGTCTGAGGTGGGCTCATTGCTGATGGAAGCAAGTTTCAGTGTCAATTTTATTTAAAATTTTCAAATATCTCTAATGTAGGGACTGTGAAACACCGGCAGCATATCTTGTACTATATGGAAGGGACCACAGGCACAGATGATTCTCAGAGGAAGATGGAATTCTGAGGAGCAGATCAGGAGAGCTCTTAAGAGTGGAAAAGCTGAAGAAGGAGGAGGAGAGGAGGGTAATAGCTAACATTTACTGACCGTTTACCATGTGCCAGGCCCTATTGTAAGCATTTTACATACATTAACTCATTTAACACAACAACCCTATGGTGAAGGCTCTGTTATCTCATTTTACAGATGACTCTGGTGCAAACAGAGCAGCCTGCCCTGTGGTCATGCAGTCTGACTTGCTGGGCTCTGGGACCCACTTCTCCTCCTTTTCCCCTCCCATTCTGTTTGTACCTTATGAATTCAAAAATGTGTTTGATAAATGTTAATTAGTGCTAAATATTAAATATTAATATATGATTTAAGCCCTGGCTGGGTGGCTCAATTGGTTTGCATGTTGTCCCATACACCAAAAGGTCACAGGTTCGATTCCTGGTCAGGGCACATACCTAGGTTGTGGGTTTGATTCCTGGTCAGGGCATGTATGGGAGGCAACCAATTGATGTTTCTCTCTCTCTCTCTTTCTCTTTCCCTCTCTCTCTCTTTCTCTCTCTTTCCCTTTCTCTCTCTCTCTCAAAATAAAAACAAATCCTCATATCCTCAGGGTGAGGATTATATATATATATATAGTTTAAGAGTCATTTGTTCAATAATCAATCTATTCACAAAATTTCGTGTGAATTTCATTATTATGTGACAGACACTTCTCCAACAGTGAGTATATTTGCCTTCTTAGCAAGCCTTGAGTGGTGAAAGATGAGGTGATGATCAGTCTTGGTTTCTTCCTGAAGTAAGCCTAGGTCTTTGATATTCCTCAAAATAAAATGTCAGATAGACAAATGTATTTCTGCCTGAGATTAATACTTCTCAGAACATGATGTGGGTGCAATATTTTTCAAAACAAAACGTTTCTTCACTGGTGTGAGGATGGAGAGAGATGGAATGAAGGTAGAGTCAGACAGCCCTTCCTGCCACAGCTGTATGTGTGGCTCCTCCAATAACCATGGTGTCTGCTTGGGCGGATCCATTCTTCCAATCACGCCAGATGAAGGAGTTCTCGGCCTTGAATCTGCTCTGACTTCCAGAGACATTACCCTTAAACCTCCAATGTTATTTGGTTAAACACTTCCCACTTCCCAGAAGGGTCCCCACCTGTTTTTATTGGTGATGTTTAGAGTTGGCCAATAGAGAAAGCCTCCTCACTAGAGGCTGGAGGCTGTGTCTAAGAGGAGCAAAGTCAAATGGGACAAAGGTTTTGGTCCTGTAGACAAAACACACACACACACACACACACACACACACACACACACACAGACAAAAGTCCCCTCACCCTTCCAGGGACTTAAGTGTCCTGTGAACACACTGTCCGAAGAAGAGCAGAGATTACGTAATTCTTCACGTATTATACTTGGCCAGAGTGGAGAATTGGGGTTGCCCCCAGAGTTATGATTTGGCAACATGAGTACTTCATAATAATGCAACGCTATTCCTATATCCACATGCCTAGAACAACCACACCTCTACTGGCACTCAAAAGTATTTGTAGAATGAATGAGTGAATAGAAAAATATCTGGAAAGGTTGCATCAATTGTAGATGTTGAAAATAATTATCATCCCTTTAAGTGGCTGCAAATTCTGGTTTTTCTATTATAAACATATGTTATTTTACGTAATAATAGTTTTTAAAAAATGTAACCTCCATTTTCCTGGAAATTACTGACTTGAAACTGATTGAGGGCAAAGATAGGACTGGGATTCAGTGGCTTTTTTATTGCCAAGCTCAAGTTTATTGTGTATAGGACATCTGTAACACTTGTGGGTAAGTTCCTGGAGACTGGACCCTTTTTAGAATCTGGATCAGGTTAACACTTTCTAGCCAATGGGGAAAGTAACCACTTTGTTCTCTAAGGAAAGGGCGTCTTGAAATCACAGAATGTTAGAGTTTGTCTTGCTGAATTCTCTTAGTTTTTAGAGTCCAGAAAGGTGGACTCAGGAAAGGAATCAGGACCCAGATTTTCTAACTATAAGCACATTTCCCCATTTTGTGCTGTATCAGTCAGATACCCAGCAAGAAACTGGTGGACCATACAACTGGAAATTGAGGAAAATGTAATAGAGGGACTATTTAAAAAATGTAGACAGGTAAAATGACCAGAGAAGAGAGTGGAACATTCTGGGCATGCAAAATGTTACACCTTAGGCCTGAGGAAGGCAAGAATGGGAGTAGTCATAGGACCAAGTGGGAGGTCGGGGTATTAAGAAGTGACTGACATAACCCTTCTGCAGCAATAGGAACCAGCAGCCCAACCTCATTCCTTTCCCAACTGGAAGCCAAGGGCCAAGAGAGCTTGTTGATTAAGTTCAAAGAGCTCAGCATCCCAGGGCAGAGTAGAGTGAGTAGGGTGGACAGTGAATTTGGAGGGGTCCATGGGAAAACCCCAGCACATTTGCTCTCTAGAAGATAAACCCAGCTCTGTCTTTGTCCTTACTCATCTTCAAAGCAATAGTAGCCTGGACAGTTGAGGTTACATTTTAAAAAGCTATTATTAATAAGTAATACATATTTGTAATATAAAAACCAGAACATGCAGCTATTTAAAGAGATAATTACTCTCAGTATTTATGATTGATACCTTTCAGGACTTTTTCTATTCATTCATTTATTGATTCATCCATCCATCCATCCATTGATGCACTCATTTATTCATGCCACAAATATTTACTGTCAATGTGTGCCAAGGTGTTCTAGGTATGTATATAGGAGAATTAAAAAAAATAGACCAAAATCTTTCCCTTAAGGCAATAATACTCTAGTGGGGAAGAGTCATAATAAACAAGAGAAATAACTAAAATAATGGTATGTGAGATACTGATTAAGTAGTAAGAAGAAAAATAAAGCAGGGCAAAGGAATAAGAGTATAATGAGGGAGTGTTATTATAAATTACTATAATTTTAAATAAGGCAGTCCATCGTGTGTGTGTGTGTGTGTGTGTGTGTGTGTGTGTGTGTGTGTGAGAGAGAGAGAGAGAGAGAGAGAGAGAGGGCAATGAGTTCAGTTCCTGGCTTTTCCTTTGGCTAATTGCTGAGTGTTCAGGTAATGGGGAGTGTAGGCGGTGTGACTTCCCCCCTCCCTCGCAGTTTCAAAATGTCTCTCCTTAGATTTTTTAAAGGGCAAAGCTTTCTCCACTCATTATATTAACCATTTAAAAAGTGCGGTGGGGAATCCTCAGTGCAGGTTTAGTAGTCAAATTCATGGTGTCCATTTGCCTCTTTCTAGCTGGGTGACTTGTGGGAACTCATTTAACCTCTCTGCGCCTCAAGCTCCTCATGTGTGAAAACATAGGTTTTGGTGACAATGAAAGGAAATAAGATTAGATTTGAGAGGGACCTAGTGTGCAGCACACAGCGGATGGTCAGCAGATGGTGGCTTCTTTCTTCTACTGGGCAGAGCTGCAGGAAAAGGCATGTTCTGATAAGACCACAGACTCCAGATCCACAAAACTGGGGAGGTTGCTGAAGAGTCTAAAAGTAAAAGCTGGCATTAATCAACCACCTCTGTGCTGAGCAAACCTTTACACATGCATCTTGCTAGATCCTCACAGTTTAAGATGAGGAAATGGCAGCACAGATCCCCTAGCAGAGCTGGTAGGCCCCAGAAGCAGGGCTTGACTCCAAGTTTGGCTGATATCAAAGCTGGGGCTCTCCTTATCAGGTGCTATGCTCCTCCCCCTGCCCTGCCCTTTCCACATGAGGAAGAGTCAGGGTTGGATGAAGCCAGTGTAGGGAAGGGTTTTCTCATAATTTAAAAGCCCACAAAGATCTCTAGATTAACAGTTAAGGACTGTTTATGACCCCAGAAGAACCTCTATATGAAATTCCATTAATATGATGGTTCTGAAAGGGGGATGCTAGGCTGATTGCTTGTCGATCACCTGGGTAATTAAAAAAATGCCAGGCTGTACCCCTTGGAAATTTTAGTTAAGCAGGCCTGGCCTAAGGCCTGGGTGTCCATATGTTTCAACACGGTCCAGGTGCTTCTGACATGTAGCCATGTTTGAACAGCTCCCTCGTACCCAAATTAAAGTAGCTTGGAAATCTTCTGTTCCCTTCTCCGGGTTGTCACGAGGAATATGAGTTATAACTCTTCCCAATGGTAGTGAACATGCTGAGTAATCTAACCCAAGCCTTATCCAAGACTTTGATAAAGGTTTTGGGACAGGACAAGGTCTACTAGTAGTTGCCTTGAAGCATTAAAAGGAGAAACTTCCGCCTAGTCAGACCCATGATCAGTGTTCTTTTGCCACTAAAAGGACAGTCTGTCAGCTGTGCTACTCGCCAGGACACAGTTTCCACAAGGACATTGTGCTTTGCTGAAATCAAGGTACACAATGTCTGTGCTGCCCTTCACTTAACATTCTAGAAAACCCAACAAAAACAGTGCAATTGGTTGACATAAACTTTTTGTTGGTGGTGGTGTTAATCCTTGCCCGAGGATATTTTTCCATTGATTTTTAGGGAGAGTAGAAGAGAGAAGAAAGAGAGAGAGAAACATCGATGTGAGAGAAACACATCAATTGGTTGCCTCCTGCATGAGTCCTGACCAGGGCCTGGACTGGGGAGGAATGTGCCCTTGACTGGAATGGAACCCGGGACCTTTTATTCCACAGGCTGATGTTCTATCCACTGAGCCAAATCAGCTAGGACGGTTGGCATAAACTTTTAACAGTGAACCCATACTATCTGTCAATGATAGCAACTTGATTTCCAAGGGCTCAGAAGTGTTTTTTTGAGAAACGAAAGAACCTATTGTCTTCTTGGTAGGTTTCCACCAATGTGAGCTAGAAAATGGCACTCCAATTAATTATAAAATCAATTTGGGCCTCAAATGGTGTCAGTTAGGTCTTCATATTGCATTTCTCTCAAGAATATGAGTTCGCATTATTGGCATATCTAGGGACTTTGGAGGGAAGAAAGTGTTGGAATGATTCTAACCCGGTGATCTTGAAGTTGTACATTTACCACCTTTCTTTGGTAATGAAGAAAGGAGAAAGCCACACCATCATTTATTAAATGTAGATGATTTAGCTCGTCTACACTGGCAACCTCAGACTCACACCCATCCTGTTGCTTCCTTGATGACAGCAAATAGATCTGACCTCCCTCTTCCTCCATTAAAGCAAACATGGAGTCAAACTTCCTAATTGGAAGGGGAGGGTTTTTTAAATTGGTTTATGAGTTTTTATGTTATTTTTTAAAGAAGAGTTGATTTTTTATTTTTTGCATTTGGGTCTAACATCTTGGTGACTGTCAGTTCCTTAGGAGTCTTTAAATGCCCCAGTCAGTCCTTTGGAAGTGAATCTTGTTTTCTTAAGGATATGGCTTAATCAACACTGCCCAATACTTCTGTTCTTTATGTTACCTTTCATCTTGATGTTCATGGTTTTAGACTCTGAGGAAAACCCTTCATTGGACTTACTTACCATAAGGTGCCCTATTTGAATGAATATCTATCTGTATATATGTATCAACATATTAAGAAATCATAGTATTAATACCACCGTGAAGAAATTATTCTTTATTTTAGTAGAGATTCACTATATTACCCTTTAAGTAATGAACAGTCAATATAATATATTTAAATCTATGCTCTTGTTTGCATAACTTTGTGTATTGTATATCACTCTATATATACATGTAAAGATTGTCCTGTCATCATTCATCACTTTCCTTTAACAAACTGACATATTCTTTGGTTTTATTATAAGTTATGATATAAGTTATTTTTCAGAGTATTATTTTTTAATTATTGAAGAGCATATGAAAATTTTGAGGAGTCATATGATAGCCTCCATCTTTTGAGTGCATTTCCACCAGGCACTGTTTTTAAAATGCCTACATATTAAATTATGACATTCAGATGTAATTATTGTTCTCTGTTACCTCTAACCATTTTGCTTTTCTTCCTCAACTATCACCTCAAACCTTGTAACTCAAAGAAAGAGTTTTTTTTCTTCTTTTGGAAAAAAAGAATTCTAATATGTTAATCAATACTTCCTTATTGATTTTTTGGCTTCCTAAGTTAACTTGAGCTAGGGCCCGATGAAATAGTCTTTTATGTTAAGGTTGAAAACTTTTACTAAGAAGTGATATTATATCTATGTTAGTAGAGACAGAGAATGATTTAAAGATGGCAGAGGATTATTAAATCCATACCTTTGTTCATGCTCATAGCAGGAATTTATTGAGCACTTACTATATGCAGGACACTGGTAGACATTAGGGAAGCAGAGATTATGAGTACTCCTCAGACTCTTCCTCTACATCTATCACACAAATTACCTAAGTGCAGATTCCACTTAGGCTACTGGGCATATGTCCCCATACATTTTAAGGGCAGATGCTGGCACCTTCTTTTCTGATCCTCCCATATTCTTATTTGTGTACTCGTCTTGAGGACTATTGAGTTTTTATTGAACTATTCATGCTTTACGACTTGGTCTGGATCCAAGGCCCTTGGTGACAGAGGACCCATTTAGCACCCCTAACTCCAGAAGACTCCTTTTGTTAAGTGGATTATTTGTATCTTGTGCCCGTCAGCGACCCAGTCTTTTAGAGACAGAGGGGATTTTTACCTAGAGACAGTGATGGTTATCTGACCTAGAGCAGATGTGAATGAAATGGTGATGCTCTCACCCCGTTCAGGGGTCATGACCCTCTGTTGGACATTCTTTCTTCCAGACTGGGCAGAAGGTCCAGCCTTGTGATTTCTCTGAAAAACTTTAAAAATACTTTGTCTCGGTAGCTTCCTTTTACTTCACCCTTTGACCCAAAGGTTGCAACTTAATTTGTCAAGGCCAATTCTTGTAAAATAATAATGCCCTACTTAGGCTCTGACCTTGATATAGGTTAGATTACCATGGAAATAATTGGGAGGGTGAGTGGGAGAAATAAAACCGCAAAGCAGCCAAAATAGCAGTCACAAATGCCAACCACTAAAGCCCATGCACTTTTCTCTGGTGAACAGACTTCTAGGCCCAGTGTGTCAGTTTCCTATCCCTGCTGAACAAATCAGCCCAAACTTAGTAGCTTCAAACAACACAAATTTATTGTCTTATAATTTGGGAGATCAGAAATTTGAAATGGGTGTCCCTGGACTGAAATCACAGTGCCAGGAGGACAGCATTTCCTTCTGGTGGCTCTCAGAGAGAAGCTTCTTGCTGTCTGAATTTCTTGGCTTCTGGCCGCCATCATCATCAAAGCCAGCAATGGCTGGTCGAGTCTTCCCCATAGTGAATCACTCTGACATTGACTCTCCTGCTTCCCTCTTTTTCTGCTAAGGCTCCTGTGATTACAGTGAGCCCACCCAGTAACTCAGACCATTCTCCACATCTCAAGGTCAGTTAATCAGCAACCTGGATTCCTCTTTGCATGTAACATTATATAATCATCAATTCCAGGGATAGGACATCATCTTTGGGGGTCATTATTGTCTTCTACACTCATGCTATATATATCCTTAGTTCATAGTAATGCAAATATGGTTATTTGGTTTATGAGTTGTCAAAAGTTGGGAGCATTGTGAGTGGTAGACAACTGTCTGTAACAGGAAATGAGAGCTGGGAGCCAACGTCAAAAGAAGAGATTAAAACCAAAAATCAGCCACAGGGATAGCAAATCACAGGAGTCTGAGGTCATGTAGAATGAGGAAAATTCTCCCCACTCACTGCAGTGGCTCCTGGGGCATTCGGTTTGATGGCAGAAAATTTTAAACACTGGTCAAAATCGTGATCCCGAGTTATTAAGAAAATGCTTTATTTAGTTTAAAAAGCAAACAGCTTACCATAATTTAAAGAAAGGGCTTAAAAAATGAAACCATGGAACATCCAGAGAATATTCATCTGACTTCTGAATGAGAAAGGATTCTCTAAGAAGGAAAGCAAAGGAAGAAACAAAAAATGAAAAAGATCTGTATTTTAATGTAAATAGATGTTAATATTTACATAGTAAAAATCATAAACCAAATTAAAAGGTAAATAACAAGTTGTGAAAAATATTTGTCACACATATGACAGTCAATATTACCTTAACCAAGTTCACACAAAACAAATTACAAACTATAATAGAGGCATGGAAATATATTTTCAAAGAATTTTTAATGATATAGAAAATATTAAGTGAATTATGACATTTATTTTTATATTTCAGCAACCATTTTATGCAGAACAAGATGAGAGAAATTTCATAAAATGTTAAGAGAATTATGGGTTTGTAACTCTCATTTTTTCTTTTCCAAATTCTCAAGCTTTTACAAATAAGCATATGTTTACTTTTATACTCAGAATTGTTTCATTTTCCATAATCAAAAGTAGAAATGTGTGTAATACACCTTAGAAAGATTTCAGATAAAATGGTTTGTTTTGATGTTTGAAGCTTCTGTTATGCAGACAATTCATCTATGTGCCTGCATTATTATCTCTCAAGATTATGGACAAGAAATTGGTGTACTTTGGAAATACCACCTTACTTCCATGAAAATTTAAACTAAATTCATATTATTTGGCTTTTTACAGATTTTCCAAAGTCTGTTTCAGTGCTCTGTGAGAAAATCTATTCAGAACTAAAATAAAAGTAGGAAAAACTATACTATATTCCCTTCTTGGAGAGTCACATTAGCATTTTCAAGGTTGTGTAAAGTTCTGCAGTAAAGAAACTTGCTTATTTTTCTTTGATGAAGAGTTTCCCAAAGTTTTCAGAATTCTAGTAACATCTATTAACATCTCTCCCAAGTAATGTTTACTGTACATTACACACTTTGGAAAAAAATGGGTTTAAGGACAGCTCAGCTAATTCATTCACTTTAGCTCACAACTTTGTAGACTCTGAAGCTAGAAGATGTGACTCGAGTTTGATGAACCTTCAGGAGAATTCTAGCTGGGAGGATGATAAGGTTATGATTGGGCAAACTCGAGGCTCTGCACGGTAGCTCTATGCTTGAAAAGACTCCAAGCTCTGATTCAAGGTACCACATTCCCCTCTCCCACATCCCATCACCAGCCCCAGCCAGTGAATAGCTGCCAGCCCGGAGTCCTCTGAGCTGCTGTCTGCTCCAGATTGCAGAATAATGCTCGGCCCCTTAGTCATACCTGTTGTATCTGAGAGGGTGTGATGATAGAGTCATTGCTAGAAAGTAAACCTTACATTAGAGGATAATAAATATCTGTGGTCACCAGAGAACGGTACAAATGCGTTCTTACATGTCAGTGAGTGGCCCGTGAGTCTCCCTCTGGTCTTCTGCCCTCTTCCCCCAGGTTCTTTCCATCTTTCTAAGCTCTTTGGCTTTTCTTCAAGGTTCAGGATCCCAGGCAATGTGCCCACTTTGGAACTGGAGGAGCCATTCTGTTATTCTCAGGTCGACTCAAATGAAGCAATGTCCTTGACTCATATTGACATTCTCAGAGCGCATTCATTAAGTGTTTCATTAAATTCCAGAGCCTCTGGCTTAACCAGACTCTCTCCTAGGAAAAGGTACAAGTGGGGAAGAGGGAGGGAAAGACTGTGGTGAGAAGCCCATGCCACTCTACTTGGACTCACAGATCCCCGTGACACTGGGGCAGGCCAGGAGCTCCATGATCATCTCTGTTAGTAGCTTGTGGATACCTAGAATTTAGTACACAGAGGGACATGCAGGGGGTCCTCTAGAGCCATATTTCCCCTTCAATCATAGTGACTCTGCTTTCTAATATATTGGAGCTAAAGATAAGATTTTATTTGAGAAAAGATCCATGCTGCTGAAAGAAACAGTTGAAGACAGCCGATCTAGTCCAGCTGCCAGCATGAGTCTCTCTGCAACAAGCAGTCAAGCAGCTTCTTCTCCGGCCCTCCAGTAACATGGAGCTCACTACCCTTCCATATTTGGTCGTATGTTATGTGAAACAGAAATCTGCTTCCCTGACACTCCTACCCATTTGTCCCAGTTCTGCTTTCTAGAGACAGACGGAAATAGTTCAAACTGATTTCTCTGCTAGGGCAGCGACTTTGATTTTGCTCTTTGAGGTATCTCTGGAACAATTGCGGGAACACAGTGGGAGCTTAATGAGTGATTATTGAATAAATGGATGAGGACCTTCATGTATCTGTTGTAAGATTAACATATGACTTGAGCCTTAAAAATGGACACACCTAAGGGCTCATGTAATGACAAACTCCCTGCCCCTCCTCAGTCTGTGTCCTCTTTATCAAAGAAGTCCAGGGTAGAGTGGCACTATATTAAGGATCTATGATCAAGAGGTAAGGACCTTTGGGATTTAACTTATTCTGCCTAATATTTCTGGGGGGAAAAAGCCAAAACAGGCACTGCATAAAAGCAACTTAATAACCATGAAGGAAGCTACCGGCTTCTTGTCAGGGAATGAAGTATAACCCTGGCATGAGGGTCATACTTAGGTGTGCTCAACATTGGTGGCCACCATGTAGTAGGACTTGAGAGGCACTGTAACATCCCACCAGCTCCCATGAAAGGGCCAGAAACTTCACCATTAAAGAATCATTCCTTTGGGTAAAGTACTTATCACTTTTCTAAATGCAAACACTAGTCATATTGAGTTGCCAATTCTTTGGAGTAAATTAGCTGATTGCATTGTTTTCTTTAAAGATAATCGGCTCTAAAGATATTGGATTCTGGAAGAAGAACTGGGCATCAGAGAGAGAAGGGGCAAAGGCAAGTGAGCTGGTGGGTGAAAAAAAGTGCATTTTGTCTTACTCGATACAGGTGCAGGCCGTGAGCTAGCTGCTTTAGTAGAAAAGGCTGTTTGGAGGACGGCGTTGGTCTGGCTCCATGGAAACCCTTTGAAACTGCAGAAGAATCCCTCCCCCTGCCCCTGCCTGACATGGTGAGTGTTCCACATGACTTCCGTGTAATGGGACCAGTGCACTCACACTTTTTGGATGATGGGTACTGGATGTGTTCAAGTGACTGTCAGGCTGGCCGGGAAGGTGTTCAGGCTTGCATGGGGCCATCCTCACACCACAGGAGGGAAAAACCAATCCCTGACAAGCCCAGGCTGATTATCAGCCGTGTGATGAAGTGTTACTTCCTGTGCAGGACATTCACAATTCTTAAGAAACTCTTTCCCAATCGGAGTTTTCTTCCTCTATGTGTGTGCTCCCCCCCTCCCCCAGTCCTCCATTTCACAGGCCTCACTCCAAGAACAGATTTGATTTGGGAGTGTGTGTACATGTACACATACGGGGGGTAGGAGGGGGGAGGCAATTAGAAAAATGCAACTTACCTGCTCTACAAGAACTTGAATTACCCATACAGACATCTCTTCATAGTTCTTGCAACAAAATAGTCTTTTTTTTCCTTTCCAGATAATGCAACTAATATCATTCTCCATGTGGGGGTGTGTTTACTATTCTGAGATCACATTAACATTACTCATTTAACGATCTGCAATGTTTTGAAACCAACATGTCTCACCATATCTCCGAGTGGAATTTTTCTCTCTACTGATGTTTTAATTGATAAGGACCGTCCCTGAACATGACCTTTAAGATGCTCAATCTGTAGGGTGTGGGCTGGGGGTGCAAGGAGGTAAAGGCCACCCTACCAGCACACTTCATGGCAGGTGGGATGCTTGCTGAACTGGTGAAGGGCTCCCAGACTGAGCTGCTCAGATGGAGCATCTGAGCCTGAAACTGACATTGTCAAGGAGGGTGGCTTCTTGGGTTTTCAATTCCGGTTGACTTGAAGGATAAGGAGGTGCTGTGTTCTCTTACACATAGAACAAATGCCTATTTCATGGCAGGCCTTGTGTACAGGGGTGAGGGTAAAGACTAATAAGACACCATCCCCAACCTTAAGGAGTTTCAGTCTAGCAGAGAGGCAGACATGTAAATAAGTGTGGTAGATACCTAACAGAGATATACTGTGGCAGATCAGAGAAAGTAGTCGGCTCTCTAAGGAGGGGGAGTGGTAATATTAGAGATGATTAAGAGATGATGCGTGGACTAGGCCTTTGTGAATAAATAGGCACTTGTCAAGGTGGGAATGAGAAGCAAATGCAAAATATATATACATATCCACATTTGCAAATACATAGAACTGTATGATGCTTTGGGGGAATATCTAGAATTTTGATGGTCAGGGTATAAGTTGGGAAAGGGAAGAGTAGAGATGAAATATGGGAACCAGATCAAAAAGCCTCTGGTAGCCGAACCGGTTTGGCTCAGTGGATAGAGCGTCGGCCTGGGGACTGAGGGGTCCCGGGTTTGATTCCGGTCAAGGGCATGTGCCCTGGTTGCGGGCACATCCCCAGTGGGGGGCGTGCAGGAGGCAGCTGATCGATGTTTCTCTCTCATCGATGTTTCTAACTCTCTATCCCTCTCCCTTATTCTCTGTAAAAAATCAATAAAATGTATTTTTTTAAAAAAAGCCTCTGGTAGGCTTTTTGCAAAGGGTTATTAGCCATGTTAAAACCTCTGCAAAGAGTTTTTTTTTAAATGTTTTTATTGATTTCAGTGAGAGGAAGGGAGAGGGAGAGAGAGATAGAAACATCAATGATGAGAGAAAGTCATTGATTGGCTCCTTACGCATGCCCCCTACTGGGGATGTAACCGGCAACCCGGGCATGTGCCCTGACCTGGAATCGATTGAACTGTGACCTCCTGGTTCATGGGTTGATGCTCAACCACTGAACCACACTGGGCAGGCTGCAAAGGGGATTTTATTCTACTATGTAAGCAAACAAAGGGGAGCCACTGGCTAGACTTTAGGTAAAGGTGGTGACTTAGACTTTCATTTTTTATTTTTTTATTTTTTAAGTATATTTTATTGATTTCCTACAGAGAGGAAGGGAGAGGGATACAGAGCCAGAAACATCGATGAGAGAGAAACATCGATCAGCCGCCTCCTGCACACCTCCCACTGGGGATGTGCCCGCAACCAAGGCACATGCCCTTGACCGGAACCGAACCCTGGACCTCTCAGTCTGCAGGCTGACACTCTATTCACTGAGCCAAACCGGTCAGGGCTAGACTTTCATTTTAGAAAGGTCATTTGTGTATCTGAGAAGAAAATGGGTCTGAAGGTGGCAAGATAAGAGGCAGGAAAACTAGTTGGAAGGTTATTAAAAATAATTCAAGAAAGTTGTGAGAGTTGCAACTAAGCCAGTGAAAGTGTGAAAGGATTAGAGACATAGCTATTTGAAACATAGAATTCCCACGATTTGGAGAACATGTAGTAGAAGGTGGGGTAGGGTTAGGAGTTAAAGGAAAATGACAAATCTGAGATGACATCCAGGGTTTTGGTTTGAGTGGTTATAAGACAATGTGGGGAGAAGAGGGTGTAAGATAATTCAGTTTTGTGCATGTTGAATTTGAGGTGAATGTGGGATACCCAAGTGGAGAGGCCCAACATACACTTGGCTATTAGGGTTTGATGCTCAAAAGATAGCTCAGAAACGAGAAGAAAAACATGAAAGCTGTTTATATGTAAGTGGTAGTTAAAGCCAAGGACAGGTCTTTGAACTCAACAACTGAAAGCAGTGGGCAAAGAAAGAGGGACCAGAAAGGGAAACTGTGAAAGAGAAGAAGGAAGGGAAGAAGGTTTCGAGAAGAAGAGACCAGTCAACAACATCAAATATTTCAGGGAGGCCAGCGTAGTGGAGTCTGGAAGCACCTACTGGATAATTCATTTGATGATCTTGAAAGAGAGCCGCTACAGTGGGGAGGTTGGTGTAGAGGTCAGATTAGTATAGTGGGAATATGTGGGCGGTGGGTAAAGAGTTGATAATGCATTTGAAAGGCTTGCCTATGAAGAGGAGAGAGCTTCACTCAAATATTTAGAACTACTGCTTTTGTCTGGAAGCTATTTCACAAGCAAACAGGCTAGGGCAGCCCCATGGGACAAGAATAGTTGTATGTTTTTAAACTACTGAGCACTTCCCCACTATGTTCTAGGCTCTGGGCTGGGTACTTTGACATCATAGCTTTGAGTCTTTTTCTTTTATCTCATTCTTTTATTTTCTCCCATGTTTTTTGTTGCCATTCTCTGCTTCTCTGCCTTCAGATTCCATCTTTGTTTAACTGACTCCTTGAGGGTATTTGACATCTACATGTAATCTTAGAAGTGCAAGAGTTTCCCAAAATTGTTGAATTAGTGGGAGTAATAATAATAAACAATAAATGTTAAACAGTAATAAATAACGTCATGCAACTCTAATAAACCATTTCAAAACCTTAGGCGAGAATGTGATCAGAATGGAAATGGGCAATCTCAACCATGTCAGGGTGAAGCAAACATGGAGGCCCAGGGTGGTGACCGTTTCCTGGGAGGTGGTAGCACCCAGGTTCCATCACACAGAGTCCACCAGGGGTACTCCACTTTATTTTGTTATACAGTCCCTTCTAGTTGCCACTGTCATTGCTTAAATCTTCATCAAGAGAACTGAGTAGTTTCCCTTTGAAGAATTGGGAGCCTCAGTCAACTGAAAATGCTGATGCGCCCATAATACAGGAGACACACCTTCCTGAGTGCAGAGGTGGTGAAATGAAAGAAGTAACGGGTGAAACAACTGTCAGGGTTTCCAACTTCTCTAACTTGGAAGGAGTCATTAGGTTAGAATAAATAGCACACTCCCACTCACCCAGCAGAAGCCAGAATGACCCAGTGGGTAGATCAGGAGTAATAACAGCAGCTGTAAGTGTTTCCACATCGAGAGTTCAGATTTTGGTGAGGCCCTAGACAATTTGTGAAGTAGGGAAAGTTTAATTCCTCCCAGCTCTTCTGGTATCCTCCTTCCCTCCTAGAGAACAGCTTCTATAGTATACACTCAGACTAAGTACCAGGCACTGGACTAGGCATATTGAACATATTCACTCACTTGCATCTTGTAGCCACCCTCTGGGATAGGTACTATTATTATCCCCATTTTACAGATTAATAAACTGAGGCTTGGAGGATTAAGTAACTTTGATGAAGACACATTGCTAGGTGATCTAGATATGCCTGACTCCATGTCTGTCCTCTCAATAACTTAGTAACAAGGCCAGGATATAATCTTTGAGTTTTGTCCTCAGTTGACTATTGCTGCTCCTAAAGTTTTTTGGGACTTTAAAAGACTTCAAGAATCTCTATTATGATACAAGTCACTTCCTGCTTTGATACAGAATACATTTATGAAAACAAAAAATCAAAGGGATGGATATCAAACAATAAACTTCAGAAAGTATTGGGTTTGGTTAAGGGGTGGGAGGACTCCCAGAGATTTAAAAAATGATTATAAAAATGCTAACTATACCTTGCCTTTTGGATGCTATATTTGACACTGCACTCCCAGAATTTCATGGTGCTCTTTACTTTGTTCATATATATATATATATATATATATATATATATATATATATATATATATTTGAATAAATTGAACATCCAATTGAGGCTAAAGATAGGCTACTTTTTAAAAAAATATATTTTATTGATTTTTTACAGAGAGGAAGGGAGAGGGATAGAGAGTTAGGAACATCGATGAGAGAGAAACATCGATCAGCTGCCTCCTGAACACTCCCTACTGGAGATGTGCCCGCAACCAAAGTACATGCCCCTGACCGGAATCGAACCCAAGACCCTTCAGTCCGCAGGCCGATGCCCTATCCACTGAGCCAAACCAGTTAGGGCTAAAGATTGGCTACTTTTAGCACACCTAATGAATTCTATTTTTAACTTAATTTAATTAAATTAATGAGACCTCTCTGTTTATTTTCACTAATATCAGCGCACCTTGTCTGTTTCCCACACATTTTTTGTAAATGAATATTTGAATAATCAGACCATTGCCATTTTGTTACCAAGATGGTGCTGCTATCAAATTGAACAGTTGAGCAATTGCATTACAGAAAAACTCCCAGTGTCTTCTTGTCAGCTGATGAATGAATATCTGAACTTAGTGTGTGGAAAACAGTTTAATTTAGGGGTAGTAGTGTCTAAGCTATTGAAAGTGTGGGCTTGGTCAAACTTCCCCAGTGGCCCCTGAATAGCCTCTTCGAAATGAAGGTGTTCAGCACACATTTACTAAGGACATATTGGGTGCTGGAAACTAGTGCAGGGGCTGAGGACAAAGAGACACTGTAATGAGCCCTAAGGAGCTTCCTGACCAGTGGGGACATAAACAGATGAATAGAAAATCCCTTTACAATGCAGTCAATGTGTTGATACAAGGTGCTATGAGAACATACAAAAGGACTCCCAAGAATTCAGAGGAGGCTTCCTAGAAGATTCCTGAAGGATAGGGAGGAATTAGCCAACTGTGGAGAAGGAACAACATGAGCAAAAATGTAGGCATGCAGCTTGGCCAGCATGGCTCAGTGGTTGAGCATCAATCTGTGAACCAGGAGGTCACGGTTCAATTCCCGGTCAGGGTACATGCCCGGGTTGTGAGCTTGATCCCCAGTGGGGGGCGGGCAGGAGGCAGCCTCCCAATGATTCTCTCTAATCAGTGATGTTTCTACCTCTCCCTTCATCTCTGAAACCAATAAAAATATATTTTAAAAAAATGTAGCAGTTCTTTAAAAATATATTTTTAAAAAATGTAGCATTTGGGGCTGCAGTTCTGAATCTCTGCGAGACAGAGTGGGAGATCTGGTTGGAGAGTTACAGAAGGACTGGGGCATGCTAAATTCTGGATGAAAAATCTCACTTCACTGTATTTGGAACTGGACTTGTGTGCATGGTTCCTCATTCATTATTTGTTACCAAAATACTGGAGTAATTCTGGTTTTTCCTGGAATATAACTAAAACCACCTTCATACTGCAATGATTGGCCAAACTTGGAAGTTTTTGAGTGAAGCCCTGATAAAATACAAACATAGAAAAATACTGATACCTGGAAGAGCAATTAATTCCCAAGGGTCATAATGCATGAACTAAATTTCTAATTAGGCTTTAGGAAATGAAAAGAGGCTGACTTTTCCATAACTATAATCCTATCACAGGAGTGAGATTCCCTCAAGCTGGCCAGGCTCAATCTTTGGACAGATTCATCCTTCTAGAATCAGAGTGGAATACAGTAGTCCTGCTGTGGCCTCTAGAGGTCTTTTACAAGAGGGTATCCATCATAACCCTTTCCAAAACACATGGGCTATCACTGACACTGTATAAAACCTCTGTCTAGAGCAGCTTGCCTCTTTCCTAGGACCCCTCAGCTGATCAGCTCCTATTAGTGTTCTCTGTCTCACTGCTCATCACTCGATTTTTCTGGTTTTTCCACAGCGTAGTTCCCCAAATGTGTCACTTCTTACCTTTTTATTTTTAACAGCTTCATTAAGATATTAATTCTCATGCTATATAATTCACCCAATCAGTTTACACCTCAATGGCTTTCAGTATATTTACGGAGTTGTACATCCATCACCATAATCAATTTCAGGACATTTTTACCATACCCCAAAAGAAATCCCATACCCCTTAGGTATCACCCTTCAACCTTCCATATCCCTCAGCCCTAGGAAACCACTAATCTACTTTCTATGTCTGTATATTTGCCTATTCCAGACATTCTTACAAATGGAATCATACACTATATATGCTGTCCTTTGTGCCTAGTTTCTTTCACTGGTTACCTTTTAGTTGATAACCTGCCACATGCTTTTTTTCTTTTTAATCCTCATCCAAGGATATGTTTATTGATTTGAGAGTTAGAGGGAGTTGGGGAGGGGGGAGCAGAGAGAGAAACATTAATCGATTGCCTCCCATAGACACCCAGACTGGGGATGGAACCCACAATCTTTTGGTGAATGGGATAATGCTCCAACCAATGGAGGCACCTGGCCAGGGCCCTGTCACATGCTTTTTGACCTCAGAACCTTGTCTTTGCATACCACATGGGAGTCTTTCTCTTGGCTTTATGCACCATGTTGTCTCAGCCCTGGCCAAGATCCTCTAAAAAGCTTGGACAGCCACCTACTTAGATGAACTATACAATTTGGGGGCAAAGGAAGGACATGACAGGGGCATGTAAGGTGGAATTGGACAAGTCCTTTCTAAATGTTCCCAATTTCTCTTTCTCACTAGTTGACTTTCTACTGCTATTACCCAGGATGTGGGGTGGTGAGGTTGGAGAGTAGGGAAAAATGTCCTTTAAAGTGAGTACCTTGAAGGTGGCAGCATTTTTTTTATTTAGTTCAGCTATTTCTCTTCCATTGGTGTCTCTTTGGCACAGTCCAAGTTCAATGGACTGGTAGAAGCAGACGAGCCTGACTATTCTGGTAGCTGCATGGTTAACTCAATGAGTAGCCTTGGTCTGTGACCAACCCTTTCTCTTGGCACATAAGAGAATCAAGATAAAAACTGGAAAAAGTGGCCTCTGCCCCTTCAGCCATGAAGAGATTGCATGTACCTCTGTGGTACCAAAATAGCTTATATTACAGATTACAACAGTTTACTGGGCAGCACTCATTTCAATGAGTTTCTTTGGGGAGCATCATTTTAATAAGACTCATGAATCCTCTTTACAAATTTTTCTGCAAAACTGTGGTAAATGCTTTGCCATCACAAAGGGGATAGCTTGCTCGTAGGAGGAGAAACAGCTTTATTTTGGCGTCACATGACTTCTTTTACAGAAGGCATTGACTGCATAGGTTGTAACCCAAATGGTGATGTAGATTGCCTTGAAATCTTCCAACTTCCCCGCTTACTTCAGTTGGCCAAGAAATACAGCAGTGACTAGACATGAGGGACCTTATGATGAGACTGTGAGTTTAGACACCCCCAGTGTTGGGCATGTGTAAAGAGGAAACTAAGAGGAGGAACTGTTCATCAGTACCCGTCTTCACCCACGCATCTATAATTACCAACAACAGTTGCAGCGCAACCCCAAAAACATAAACATGGTGAGTTGGCTGAAGCCCAGGCTCTATTAATAGCCCCCATGAACCTACTAATAGCCTTAACACCCTCCCTGAAACAGACCCCAAATTGGGAACAGGGCGCGAAGGGCAGTCTCAGTTGTGAGATGGAGTAATGACTCTGCACCTCCAGTCCAGCATGGTCCATGTGTGAAAGACCATCAAGAACATCCAGCTGTTCTGAGAGAGGCAGATCTCAAAATAGACATTTTCCTGGGCAGGCCAGACAAGAATACAGAGCCTTGGAAATTATAGGGTTTAACTGGGAGGTGTGACAGAGGGACGTCATCATTGCTTGGATGTTTGACCTGAACTGTGTTTATTCAGGCAAGACAGGAAGTGGTCAAGAAGTATGACACAGTGGAAAGATCAGGGGCTGAGGCGTCAGACAGCTCCACATTTAGCTGGGTGGACTTGAACAAGTTTCCTGATCTCTGAACCTCAGTTTTCTCCTCTGTAATATGGGGATACTAAAAATATCTACTGCATAGGGGGCTATTAGAATCATATATTGCATATAGATCCTCAAAGTGGGACCTTTCACGAGCATAAGTATTAATGATACATTATTATAAATTGGGATTTCTGAAAGATTTAGCTGCTATAATTCACAGTGGGTAATTCTTTCATGTCTTTGAGATGCAGCATATTATTTTTTAAAATCTTTAGAGAATTGAAAGATATTTTTCAGAGATTCTTTTCCTATATAGCTCCTACAAAGTTATTTTGGAAAGTTGAAAATAACTTATTTGCTCTATATTTATGTATTTTCAATACTCAAAAATTATGTCTATTTATATAGCATAATTGAAAATTCAGTTCCGTATACATTTTTAGTAAGCAGCAGCCCATTCTATGGGGTTGGTAAGTGACATTATACCTATTTTAATGTTCAAGAGAATAAAACAGAAATTCTACTAGTAAATCTTGATAAAGTTGTATTTAATCTTAAAGTGGATCAGAGAGGTCATTGAACTCCCCTCTCCTCATATAATCTATAAGATCCCTGAGATATGGCCATCCATCTCCTGCTTAAACCCTTCAAGAACTAAGGATCCATCCCATTGGGGGGAGGGCACTGGAATAGTTAAGTTCTTCCTTCTGTTTAGCTCAACCTCATCTATTTTTTCTCCCCAATTATAAGGAACATTTATTTAGAAAACCACAGAGGTAGACAAAGTAATTCGTAGGAGAAATGGGCTTGGGAAACAAGTTGTAGAGGTAAAGGAAGGGCTTTAGAGCTCGGGAGCGAGGAGAGTAATGGTAATGCACCTGGTGCCTGGGGTGGGTGGGGTGGGGAGGAAGAGGGGGGGAAGGGAAAGGCTCAGGCAGGCATGCTCCCTTCAGTCTCATCTCTTTTACTCTCATTTATTGGTCCTCTTTATCCTTTGGGATTGGAGGGGTGGAAACTGAACAAACTCCTTCCTCTACATGATGGCCCCTCAAACTTCAGAAGAATGAGACCAGGGCTCTCCGTCTTCCTCTCCAGGCAAACATTCTTAGCTATCTCAGGACATAGCCACAGGAAAACAACAGATCTCTTGCTCAGTTCAATTCCTTTCTTTCTTTTGGTTATTTCTATGTTTTAGAACATCACTAGTCACTCCTGTTCTTTCCAGTCTTCCAGGCTGCCTTTGATTCTATAGACGTGGACCCACTCCAAGTGTGTAAACTATATTTCCCCCTCTGTCCCTCAACTAATCTGGACCACTCCTGTTCCCCAAGTGTGTGGACGAATGTCAGGGAATACACATCTCACTTTGCTTTTATAATAATCCAGGCTAAGAGTGGTTTGGAGTTAAATCTACAGGAAGGAAAAATCAGTTAGGGCATCCCAAAAGTAAAGTTTTTAATGATGTAACTTTGGGTTTCCATGTGAGCATAGATGATGCTCCATGTGCCCTTGAGGGCGTCATACACATTTGTATGTGAACATATAGAAAACCTCTAGCCATCAAGTTCTCTACTGCAGTCAGTACACCAGGACCAAATTGATATTTACTTTATAATAGCTCTCCTAAGATGATCCTGTATGCGATGACAGTCACGATCATAACAGCAATAATAACAATAGCAGCAATGACACTCATGACGTACTGAGAGCTTGCGTCCCTTAGGCACCGTCCTGAAAACACACACACAATCTTTTTGATACAAAAAGTTAGATGTTATTATCCCAATTTACAGATGAGGAAAATTAAGTCTCTGAATGTGGAAGTAACCTTGCCCAGGGTCCCAGAGTGAACAGTTGGTTGCAGTCGCTGTCAAGATCTGAGCCATGCTGTCTAATCCCAAAGTCCAAGCGGCTGGATTCCATGCAGCTGCTATAGTTGTTTGAAGTCAGGTCGGCTCAGACAGGAAGAGCAGGAGGAATACTAGTCACTCCTGTTGAAGCATGGACTCGAAGAGTGTGTCATTACCACACTCAGTGGAATCTAGACAAAGGTGCCGGGGTCAGAGGCTGGGAGGCCCTCAGAGACCACAGGAGAGTCCCTGATGCAGATATTTGGGACACAGCCCAAGACGTCAAATCCAGAGAGGTTTCAGTAGGGAAAGTACCAAAGGAAGTGACATTTTTCTCTTTGCCTGGAACATAGACTTACACACACCCATAGTTGGGCTCCATTGTCAATGTCAGCATATACACTCAAGGCATCCATTCACAGACCATGGAGGGGTCACTTGCAATTCCTTCTTATGTGATCTTTAAAGTCTCACTTTCCAGCTTAGCTTGTACCTGGGTGCCACAATACCGTGATTTTGCAAATTGGCCTCAAAACAACATTTTGTGAATTAAAACATACTTACAATGAACTAGGATAGCCAGGTCCTTAATAATATTATTAATAATAATACATAATATTAAATAATAAACCATTGTTAATTATTCTTTAAAGTGACACATTACTGAGAAATCATCCCCAAATTCCTTTTGAGGTGTCGTTCACATCCCATAGATTTTAATATCTAGCTCAAACATAGTAAAAATAATATACAAGCAAAGAGTCACAGGAACGCCTATGACAGTCATTTATATTTATGATGTCTTTTCTATTTTCAGTCCCTTTCACATATATTCTCTTTTCTGATGTAAATTAAGTAGTTCAAGTTAATTCAGGTAGAGTGTTTTGCATTTTATGAAATTGTCCCTTATCACCCCCCCTCCCGCCCCCCATTAACAAAGGAGGGGAAATGAGGCTCAGCGAAGTAACTTAGCCAAGGTTACCTACCTAGAAAGGGTGAAGTCAAGATTTTAATCCATGTTGTTTTAAAACTAGCACATCATGGAAACTCTAAAAGCTTAAACAATAGATGATTTTTGAACTATTTTGCAGGCAAAGGTAATTGACGTTTAATGATAGGTCTCTTAGCAAACCACGGGAGTTTCATGGAGTTTATTTGACTTTCAGCAAGATGGACCCCCTGAGCCAGGCTCACTAACACTAAACTCAGAGGCTATTTTGTGACAGCACATTTGCTCTTTCTGAGTAGAGACAGAGAGGCGATGACTAATGGGCATGTCATCAACCAGAAATGGACAGAAAGCTCTTGCCCTTTCCCTGATACTGAGTTGACCAATGCAACCAACCCCTAGAAGGGCAAGCCCAAGCCCTAGTTCACAACCGCAAAGGAGAAGGTAATGTGAATTTCAGATGCTTTCTCTTAGAACCTCTCACACCCAGGTGTCGTGCTATTCTAGAGAATGCATACTTTTCTGTGCAACTGGAAAAAGCATTCCTTGCTTTTTCAGCAACAGAAGTTTGTACATTTAAGCCTGATTTTTTTCTCTCTCTTGATTTATCTATTATATAGTTTTTGTTTGCATATTTATTGGAGTACAAACACAATAAACACTACAAAGACTAATTTTCCTTAAAGATAAAACTACAATTTTTCCTTAAAAAAAACAAACAAACACAAAATTTCACCATTATAACTCATCACCAGTTTCATTTTGGGAATTTTCAGGGGGTGTGAGTATGCATATGTGATGTTTCTGTAGATATAAGGTAGGGGTCCACTCTTGTGTTTCACTTAAGTATCAGGATGAAAATAATCCTCATGCTTTGAACAAACTTGCTAATACCTTTCACTGATCTTTAAAGTGTAATAATGATGTGGGACAATTGTGGCTTGTGTTCATATAGGAGTTAAGGTCACAACAATAAGAACCAGGGACAATAAAAGATCTAACTGGGTGAGATTGCTCACTTCCCTAGGACAGGTGGTTCTCCAAGGTCCACATGAACAGATTACAGCTCAGGGTCATTCACACATGAAAGGTCCTACATATGTCAAGAGCACAGTCAACAGTCAGCACACAAGCCCTTCTTAGTGTCAGGCACAGTGATGACAAGGCATAGGCAATACTACCATGTGGAAGACACGCTTTTCTGTTCTCAAGAAATTCGGAATCTAAAGGTGAAGACAGATGTTCAATCTAAACATTTCAATTCAATAGAGAATAAAGGACTATGGGGAGAACTACGGGAAGCATGTGTTTGGGGGAGCTGATTTGAATACAGGTGTGCTTGCTATGCTAGAGATATTTCCCTAACCAATGCTTCTCTTCATCTCCTCCCTCTTCTATTACCTTCCTGTTTGTCTCTCTTCCTCCCCCCTCTCCCCATGGCTCCCCATTCTTGGCCGGGGAAAGATCGTTTTACTTCGCAGACTGGTGGGAACTAGTGTCTAACCATTGTTATGGCCTGCTTAGAATGCTGTCATTCCCTGGCTGCAACTCTCTCTGGAGGCCCATTAAGTTGCTGTTTTTGTTGTTGCTGTTTTTAAAGCCTTCTTCCTCCAGATCCGGTTGGCTTCGAGCTGTTTTTAAAGCAAAGATACAGAGAACGTTGACACAGTGCTTAAGGAAGCCAAGTGGTGATGCTGCCCACTGTGAAATGAATGTGAAACTGCTAGAGATCAGTGTATCATTGATTGTGCTTCCAAAGCCACAAATTACTGTTCTTTCCCTTTGAGCCTTTCCACCTCCAGAGGTCAGAGAAGAGGGACTTATAATATGCTCTTCTCTGACTTGGGCTCTGAAGGGATTCACCAGCTATACTCTAGATATACGACCTCCAGCCAGGACACAACTGTCCTGAAAGCAGCCAGGTGTCCCCTTGGTCTCCTGCAGGGCAGTGGGAATATCACCCAGATGTCTGCTAAAGCAGCAAACCCTGGTGAGTTGAGTATAGAAATGCTTGATTGGCTCCTGTTCTAGCCCCCAGTCATTATCAGGCTCACCTCCCACTGCCCATGGTCCATTAACACCCCATGTGAACTGCTGCTTCAAGTTCCTCCATTCAAGTTAAATCTTTCCCGGTGGCTTTGTCCTTGATGAATAAGCAAGTTTCTTTTCATAGATAACCCATTTTTGCTGAGATGTACCTATCTTCAAGAGAAAGTGAGCCAAATGGTGGCTCCACAAATATTGCTACATGTACTCTGCCCATTGTCCCACCCCACACTCCCTTCACGACCCTCAGCCTGCTCCAGAGCTATTGGGACCCTGAATGTTAAATTCACAAATGGAAAGGTACTGCAGTCTTGCTAGCGTGCCTGGTTTCAGCTACTTCCAATTAACTCCCTGCCAGGCCACTCACGGCCTTGGGCTGTTTGCCATTAGAGCTTTGGATAGAAAAAGGCACAGGCAAGATCGAATGGCTCCACTTGTCCCCTGGAAGTTGCTCTCTGCTCACTCTGGGACCTTTTCCTGCAGCCACTCCCATGTTCTGCATGTGCAAATGGGGTGTGTGTTTGTGTGAGTGTGTATGTGGGGCGGCGGGGAGGGGGGGTGCCTCCATCATTTTACAGTGTTTGAATTCTTTATGTGTGTTTTGAGGACCCAGTTGAGTCCCGGCCCATGTAACACTTAAGAGAGACTCCCCAAATACCTGCCACCTAGTAGGTCAGTTTTGAATACTTACTGAATTATTTGAAATTGCACTTTTTTTGGCTAGTGAATCCTACTGCTATCCAGATGTAACTCAGTGCACAGATAAAATAGAAGTTTAACAAATGTTTAGTGGGAGAGAAAAAGAGGGGGAGAGAGAAATAATTCTGCAAGATAGGCAGTGATATCTTGATGTGAAAGACAAGGTAACAGGATAACTGACACATGGAAAATGTAATTCACTTGCAATGTAGCAAAGAGACTGTGAAAGCAGATAGACCTGGGGGATTTCCTGGCTCCGTCACTTTCTAGTGAGATGATATTGGTCAAGTTGCTTAATTGCTCAGCCTGTTTCCTCATCTATAAAATCCATCCCATATGACCATGTAGATTATACAAGATAATGCATGCAGGGTACACATCTCTAACTGTGTAGCTCAATACATATTATCGAACATTGTTATTAGAGAAGTGTGCCTTACGAATGTGCGCTGGAACCATGTCTGACTCCAAAACAGCTGGGCTGCTCCTCTGAGGCTGCGCGTGTGGCCATCCCTGTTCTTCCTCTCAGAGTCCAGTTCTAGGAAGCGATGCGTCACTGCCTGCTGAATCACTCCTGACAGGGATCTGGCCATGAACAACACGTGCTCCCAGCTCTCTGGTTGCCCGAGTCTCGCCTCCCCAAGCTCAGGAGGTAGCTGAGGAAGTCCATGGGCCTTGCCACCAGGATTGCTCAAGAGGGCCCAGCCGGGACCACGGGGCTGCTCCACACCAGCCCAGTGGGACCTCTGCCTGGGGAATGGGGTGAGGCGGAGGGTAAGGGGCTGTGTACAACCTAATGCTTGGAAAGGGAAAATGGGAAACCAACAGAACCACTCCCCACCTAAACCACACATCCACTCATTTTCTGAGTGATCACCTACAGCAGCCATGGCCGTCTAAGGATTTCCAAGGATGCAGAGAAAGGCAGTCAGTGACCCAGGGCACAGATGAATGCTTAAGGGAAACTAAATGAAGAGCATCTCTCAACCCAGAAAGATGATGATTTATATGCGCCACCCCCCACTCCCCCCCCAAAAAAGAAGAAGGAAAGAAGAATTGGGAACACAACCCCAGATGCAGGCCACACTGCCAAATGGCGGAGTCTTAAGGTTAAGGGAAACCATTTAAACATATAGCCCTTAGTTAAAGAAAAGATAAGGAAATGCCAAAGTATGAAATGAGTAAGAGAGAAACAATCGGTTGTTTTTTAAATGCCACAGTTATCATTTATACTCTGCCTATTTCCAAAGAAAGGATATAACTGCAGTTCAAAATGAAGACTACTTTGGAAAAAGCAAATTGAGGTACTTTTTTCCAGACCGTCCTGAAGTGTGAAGGCATTTCAGTCCTTGGAGGTCCTTCAGGGTGCAGGTCTCACATCCATAGATTCATGAAGCTGAAACAAAACCTGGTAAGTACTTCCTCCAGCCTCAGATTCAAACAAGGAGACTGCAGCCCAGGGAAGGGCAGGAAGATTCTAAAGAGCGCAGTCAGTCAGTGTATCTATCAGCATCCAACCAGGAGAAGAGACACCACACAGAGCAAATGGACATTTCATGCAAGGAATTAATTGCACAAGTGATGGGGATGCAGGAAAGCCATCAGGGGCCAGCGAGGCAACTCAATATTTCCAACAGCAGAAAGCCAAGGACTCTCCAACTGGAGGTTAAGGAGGAGGAGGCAGAAGTGAGGGAGCCCCGGGGCCACCCTCCTGGCAGAAGTTGGAAGCCTTGCCCTGTGAGAGCTGGAAACACCAAGTCTGTGGATGGCAGTCTGGCATGCTGCCTGAGGCCGAGGGGAAGGAGGTAAAATACCTTTCCCTTTCCCCTTACTTCCGCCCTTCAATCTCTTTTCAATACCTCCTCTTGGTCAAATCAGCAGGAAGCCAGGACACACATTGGGGGTGGGGAAGTGACACAGAGCAGAGCACAAGAGGGGAGAGTAAGAAGGATGCTGAGGGCTCAGGCCTGGCACCACACCATGCATTATTAGATAACCATTTCCAGGGCTGTCCTCCAGATAATGCTAATTGTCCTGGTGGAACACACTAACTTTTGGGAGCAACTATCAGAGCTGCTTCTCAAGTGCAAAGTATAGGGGCTGTGTCATCTTTTGCCAGTGAATGCATTCCATTGAGTTTCTCCATCAGGGAATGGCTCACACATAATGGAACCCTATTATTATCTTCCTGAATGACCAATATTTTTTAGTGTTCTTGTTTGGATTTCCATTTATTGAATTGGTTTTCTTTTTCTTTATAAGGGGGCCTTCCTGGAAATACAGGCATCCTGTATTCTTAAATTTAGATTGGAAGCATAGCCAAGAGGTAGCTTGTGGAGGTAAGGACTTTAGCCCCTTAAATTAGCCCTCAGCTCCCCTAAGCTATCCAAATAGATACACAATCAAAGTAAAACCCACGCATCTGCTGTGCATATGCAGCTTCAAGACAAGTGTCCAATCTCTACCTTGCAAGTAGATTACAGCCCCTGAGACTAGGAACTCCACTGGCCCAGAGGCAAGGTAAATTTCAGAATGTTGGCCAACCCACTCACCAGGCACTACTAACCCAAAGGCTGCAGAGACCTCCTGTATGTCAGGTGTTAACTCTTTCAATGCTGCATTTTTAAGGCAGTAGTGGGAGCACTGGGGGTGGATAGGACTGCAGCAATTTGCCAGCCGGTTCAGAAGTATCTTGATAGTTTGAGAACCGTGATGGCTGTACTAGCACATACTGGCCGAGTATCAATAGTGCCACGAGGCTCCTTGAAAGGGGTGCTCACTGACAATGGAAAGTCCTTTCGGGTGTCCCAGGAACAGGGTCATAGTTGCTGGCATTGGTTGCCTGGATACCTGCTTTCTCCCCAGGGACATTGCCAGCTCCAGGCAGGACATCCCTAACCTGTGCTCAGGTCTCGGCCCCCAGCACCGGGCAGGTACACGGGTGAGGAAAGGGAGTGCTCATTGAATGGATGAGAGGCTGACAAGCTCTCCCTCCCCCATGGCCAAGCTTTTCTTTTTGCTTTTTCCAAGATCTTCCAAAAAAAGCAGAACCTTTGCCCAGACAGGGCAAGTGTGTCACAGAGTTCTGCTTTCACTGTGTGTTAAGTGGAAAGGATTAGGCAAGCGAGTAGTAAATGATTCCTCTCTGCGTTTCCTCAGTATTGGGAGGCCCTGACTGGGAACGCTTCACACTCAGGCCGACAGTGAAAACCATGATGATTGGCGCTGATAACCCCAAGAGGCCTCCCTTATCTGTCATCATGGCTGATCCACACAGAATGTTGCTGAAGGGGCAACTTCCTGGATACAGACGTAGGTGTGAAGATGTTGGGGTGTGAATGTGTGTGTGTGTGTGTGTGTGTGTGTATCTGTGTGTCCAAGACTGACTTGAAGAAATTAGTTAGTGTTTGATGAAGGTGGTGGTTCTTGTTTTAAGTCCCAGTGGCTAACACAGTCCTGCCATTGGGCTGCGAGGTCTGGACTGGGTTTGTGAAGTATATGATTGTATAACCACTAAGCTGTACACCTGAAACTTACACAGAATAACATTGAATGTAAACTGTAAATGAAAAAAAAGAGAGAGAGAGAGAGAGAGAGAGAGAGCTACTGCCCCTGACTATGACAGCTGTCTTCGCCACCACTGACATTTACTGAGCCCTGACTGTGCTGGAATCAGCATTGCACATCCTCAGATATAGTAGCTCTGAGAGATCTCAAACTCCCCATTCTACAGGTGAGCAAACTGAGCAAATGTTCTCAGCTCTCCCAGGAGTATGCTGAGGGAACCTAGCTGCCCAGCTAGCCTGGTTGGAATTGGAGATAAAGGAAAGCATTTTGATCTGTTGAGCTTTAAACTGGAAGTTGGTCAATCTGTCAGATTCCCAAACCTGGCTACATGTTTTAGAACTTTTGGGAAGCTTTCTAAAAATACTAGTGTTGGAGCCTCTCCCCAGATCAATTCAATCAGATTTGTTAAGGATGCAGCCCAGCATCGTTTTTGTTGTGTTTTTAACTCTCCAGGTGATTCTAACAAGTAGCCAGGGCAGGAAACCACTGCCTTAGACCCGTGGTCGGCAAACTGCGCCTCGCGAGCCACATGCGGCTTTTTGGCCCCTTGAGTGTGGCTCTTCCTAAGCCTTAGGAGTACCCTAATTAAGTTAATAACAATGTACCTACCTATATAGTTTAAGTTTAAAAAATTTGGCTCTCAAAAGAAATTTCAATCGTTGTACTGTTGATATTTGGCTCTGTTGACTAATGAGTTTGCTGACCACTGCCTTAGACTCTAGTTTTGACCTTATCTATTAGGCAGGTCATTTCCCTTGAGTTGCCTTACCTGCAGAAGGGATTTCATGGTGGCAGCAGGTCATCTCAAACCCTCAACCCCACACTCAGGAAAAGTGAAAGTCAAAACAAGAATGACAGACCTTTTAGTACAAGTTACCTATTAATTCAACATTTGCTCCTCTTTTCATCAAACCTAAATTTATAACCTGAGCTGGTCTATTCAGTCACTGCTTGGTGGTCTATCCTAGGGTCCACAGAAATGCCCAGGGTGCACTGGTGGGTCTTCAGGTATTTTTTGAAGCAGTTTCTGAAGGTCCTGCTCCTTCTTGGGCCTGGATGGTTAGAATGAGTCCTCTGGGCTTCTGCTGAGGGAACAGAGCTTTCAGGGAACATAACTTTCAGGGTGTGGTGCTATATGATGGGGATCCAGATTCCCATTGGAGTCCCATCAGGAAGGGACTCTTCCTGCCCCAAGGAGAGGTAGAACTCACCAACCACTTCAGGGAGGCAGGCAGTACTGCCAGCAAGAAGACGGAGGGCATTCATCTTAGTGAGATAAGCCACTCCTGGGTTATGTGCTAGGCCAGCAGCCAGTGTCGTTCAGAGTATGTTTGGAGAAGCATCTAAGCTTCAATACCAATTGGTATTTGAGAGCAATCACATGAGCAGGGATTGAAAATAATAAATTCTAGTAGTTTAGGGTCCTAAAACAAGGACCATGCCATTCCAGCCCAGCAGCACTGGACAAGGGCAGCATGGAACAGAGAGGAGCCTGGAAGAAGAGAGCCAAGCCGGGCCATGGAAGAGTCTGCTCTGTAAACGCCGGTTGGTGCTCCCTGCCAGGCCCTGAGGGGAGCATATATCAGACCCCACAAACAATAGTGTCACTGCCGTCCTCTCCACTCTCCACCTGCCCACGTGCAGAAGGAAGCAGTTTGGTGCGTACCTGGTGGTCCTTCAAGGGCAATAGGATAAGGAAGTTTACATCACACAGCTCTTGACATCTGGCTCATGAAATCTGTGAGACAGATTTCTTCTCCTCCTCGCCCCTTTTGTGCAGAGCCTTTAGTGGGGCCTTCTCTTCCTGCCATTCTTCCCCAGAGCAGTTCTCAGCTGGACTCCCACCTTCTCCTGCTTCTCCTGGAGGTTTTTGTCTGTAACATCCAACTCCTCCCCCCTTATTTTGAAGAGTGGTTTCCCACTGCCTCATGAAGCTAGGGCATCAGCCTGGGCCCTAGACAGGGCGTCTTCCTTCCACCCCAGCGCAGGTTCATCAAGGCACAGCTCAGCCCAGGCCGCTCTCCCTACAAAGGGCTGTGGCATAGGCTGCCCAGATTCATTCGTTCAGAACGTGCTTGTAGGGGGCCTACCTGGTGCTAGGACTCTCCTCTGGAGAACGAAACATAAAAATCTCTGCTCTCGGAGCGTCCCCTGTATGGGGGAGGTGAAGCTTTATCTAATACACATGCATGCCAACATCCTTGGAGGTTGATCGGTGTTCACACATAAATGTGTGTGTTTGTGTGTAAATCAATAGGCAAATCTATGTCATTCCCACTCAGCATTTGGGTTCCTTCTCAACAAATCCTTCTGGCATCTTCATTGTCTGATTGCTCTTCCCCTGTGAGGTGGTGGATGAGTGGGGGCCAGCTCCATAGGGTTGAGTCCCACAGTGGTTTTAGGAAGCATGCTCTCTGAAAGCCCCTTACCTGCGGAGATGGAACTTAGATGGAGAATGTGGCCTGGAGGTAGCCCACAGAGCCGGGTGAGATGACCATCTGAGGGGTTGGGGGAAGAGAATGCCATGGGGGCAAGGTGCGAAATGGGAGTCAAGAAATCAGGACAAGCAAAGCAAGGAGTGGTGTCACAGCAAATGGGAAGTGGTCCCAGACAGTACTGGAGGCAGTGGGGTGGTGGTGGTTTGGATAGGTGTTTGAAGTGGAGCCAGGTTCACGGAAGTCTGGGTACACATTGTGTATACACCTGCAATGTCCTATTCCCTCTTCCTCTCTTTCTATCACTTCACATCCTCCCCTACGAGCCCCGCAAGGACAGGGATCTTGTCTGTCTTGCTCAGAATAATGCTTTTCAAATAGTAGGCGCTTAGTAATCGTTGGACTGAGTGATGGGCTTCTGCCTCTGAAGCGTCCAGTCCGGCTCAGCGTCCCCATCTCTCCCTCAGTCACCTGGCAGGACGGTCTTGCAGTGTGGAGGGCACACAGAACCAAATCCTGGCTCTGCCTCTTACCAAAAGCTTCCAAGCCACTTAAATCCTCTCACCCTCCCCCTTCTCATCTGCAAATAGACAGAGTCCTCAGAGGTTTGTAGTGAGACCCATGGGAGCAGCATGTGGGCCTGGAAGTCCCTGACGCTTTAAGCCATGAATTCAGGAATTATCTTGCACTGCCATTCCACATCACTCAGTGGCTTTGAATTCTTGAACCTTTTCTCTTAACAATAGGAATCCCCATCATTATGGAGCAACTACCTCTACAACACAAAGCTTACATTATCTCTAATTCTCCATGGGAGGCAGGTCCTATTGTCCCCGCGTGTGGATGAGCAAACAAGTGGGGAAAGGTTCAGGGAATGAGTCAGGCTCATACCTGTTGTCAGTGCTGGAGCCAGAATTCGAGTCCTGACCTGTCTGCCATGCGGCTTTGCTGGCCTCCTAGCCCACGGCATACACTTAGGCTGTGCTCGTAAGGTTATGCTACGCTTAAGGCCAGGAATCATGTCTTTTGTTTCCAGGTTTTGCTATATTTTATTTTCAGCTTTACTAGGGTGCAATTGACAACTAGGAAGTGTATATATTTAAGGTGTGCAACTTGATGTTTTGATGTATGTATACATTGGCAAATGATCCCCACAAGCAAGCTAGATCCCATAGCCACCACCTCACATAGTTACCTTTTTTTTTTGTCATGAGAACACTTAAGTTACTTCCTCTTGACAAATTTCAAGTCTATAATACAGTATTGTTACCTTTAGTCATCATGCTTTCGTTAGATCACGGGGCTAGGGCTTATTCACTGTGCAGAAGTGAAACTTTGTACCTTTTGATCTGCATCGCCCCATTTCCCCTCCCCCAGCCCCTGACAACCACCTTTCAACTCTGTTTTTCTCTGAGTTCAACTATTTTAATCAGAAATGACGTCTTAATGATCTGCGTCTCCAACAGTATCTAATCCCTTGCTTCCTTGGAACTAACAGATATCAACATATCCGTTGGTTTTTTATATCCTATTAAAAACAGTCTTGAGATGGTCTGACTCTAAAACGTTGCAATGCTCTCTACAGGTGGCAGTCTGTTAGCTCCGGAGGTTAAGTGAACTAGACAATAGACTTGTAGGATATAGGGGGTGCTGGGGGAACAGCCCAGGTGTCTGGGGGCACTGACCAGAAGGACAAATACTTTCCTGGCCTGGATGGACTGTGAGTCTGACTGGGCTGGCATGTGACACCCTGCCTGGCAAGACAGGACGAGAAATGAATCAATTGCCTAGCACAATGGCATGTGCTATTTCCAAGCTGCCTAGCTCGTGAGTACTGCACAATCCAGCAGCCCACTCTGGTTTGTCACACCAAAGGCTGCCTTCTTAGTAAACAGTTGTCCACACGCCTGTTCGTTCTGAGTCACCAGTTAGTGTTCAAACCGAAATGCCAGTGCGGTCCTCGGAATACACCAGGCAGTGGGGAACCAGGGAGGTGGGCTGGCGGACAGCACTTCCCGTGGAAACTTCCGTGCCCTGCAAGGGAGCTGGAGCCTCCAGCCAGAGTTCTGCCAAGGATGGCGGCAGGGCAGCCTTCTGCTCACAGCTATCCCCGCCTCTGGGTGGACCCCCTCTCTTTATGCCTAAGGAAACTGGAGGTGGACCAGTTCAGTGACTTGCCCAGCGTCTCATGAGTCTTTCCATGACCTGCCTCCTATCCTCTCCTGCTTTTCATGACCTGTCTCCTACCCTCTCCTGCATTATCCCTGACCTCATCTCAAATGTATCCTCTTCCCCAGCCAGTGATGTCATGTTGATGTCATGTCAGCTCCTGTGTGTGCCATGTTATTTCACTTCTCTTGTCTTGGCACATGTGTCCCCTCACCCTGGAAGGCTCTTTCTCCTTCTCCATGGCTGGCGAGTATCTCATTCTCCAAAACCCCGCTCAGACATCTTGTCCTTTCAGAAAGCCTGGCTGACCAGGTGTTCAGCTGCAAGTAACAAAAAGCCCAGTTAACCCCGTTTGGGGGTTAATTTGCTTGTGTGTTTGTTGCTGTTTGTTTGATTGATTTTTATATAGCCAAGGTTGCCAGGATAACACCATGATACCATGAGGGACCCAGTTTCCTATCTTTATCATGTGGTTTTTTGTGGTCACACAAGGGCTGCTTCTTCACATACCTGCATTCTAGGCTGGACAAAAGGTAGGGGCGATAAGTAAGAAGTATTCACTAACCAAGTCCGCCCCCTTTTCAGAGCTTTCTGGAGGCCCTACTTAGTGACTCCTGCTGGTATCTTCTTGCTCAGAATGGGATTATATGGTTGCCTGTAGTCAAATGAATGAAACATATAGTTGTTTCATTGGACATTCATAGTACCATCAGGGTTTGGTTAGTAAGACACAGGGGGACTTGATACTAGAGAGGCAATTGTCTACCATATGCAGGGATTGTGTCTCATGTATCATTCTCTCTCTGGGGCTTAGCATAGGGCATGGCACACAGTAGGTACTCAATAAAAGGAATCCAAGAAAGAAAAGTAGTTTTCTAAATCCTAGACCAATGCTGCTTGCCCGGTTGACTCAGCACATCTTTGAGCTCTCAGCCACGAAGCAAAGTCTTCTGAGATTGGATGGAAACATCAGAGGGAGAGATGGCTGAAGGGGTCTCAGACAGATGTTTCTGCTCAGTTGGGAATGCTCAGCATAGCAACGCCTGGGAGCTAGGAGGAAGGGTAAGAAAGGCCCTTCATGAGATGTATGGCTGCATGTTCTCCATTGAGCCCCTGTTCCCAATGCGTAAAGAACACGTTGGTCACTACATGACTTACAGAGCCTCACTAGGTTGGTGGAACATCTCCATCGAATTCTCCATTCCTTGTAGTTGAGCATTCCTCAGCGACAGAGTTAGGTCTAGTCTTGCTTCCTAAAGCCAGGCACTATTTTTGTTTCATCCTTGTTTCTAGCTTTTTACAATTATAAATAACTTTGCAATGAACATCCTTGAAATAAGTATTTGGGTTTGTCCTTATATATCTTAATTCTTTCTTTTCTTAGACTAAATCCCCAAAAGTAGAAATGTTGGGTGAGAAGGGTATGCTCATTCATAAGGTTTCCGATGAGTGTTGTCTAACTGCCAGGAAGTCTAGCTGCTTTATGCTTCCATCAGTTACTAATGGAAGAGTCTTCCGTCTTTCCAGTGGTGGTTGCCTTCCCCTTCTGAAGGTTTCAGTTGTCTGGTAGTCATTCTAAGGGTCCAGTTCTTCCTTCTGAAACAACAGTAGGAACAACTCCAAACTGGAAACAAAGACATTGAACACCTGATGTCAGTACGTCTCAATTTCCTAGTGCAGCAATTTTCAAACCTTTTATTCTCATGGCACACATAAGCTAATTTAATTCCATGGCACACCAACATATATATATATATATTATATATATTATATATATATGTATATATATATAATATATATATAATATATACATATATATAATATATATAATATATACATATATATAATATATATACATTATATATATATGCCAATCTGACAAAAAAAGTTATAATTTTGATTCATTCATATTGGACGGCCATTGTTGTGTTAGTTGTTGTCATTTTTTTAATTTTTTAGTGAGAGAGAAAAGGAGTGGAATAGATAGAAATATCCATGAGAGAAAATCATAGATCGACTGCCTCTGGCACGCCCCCTACTGGGGATCGATCCCGCAACCCAGACATGTGTCCTGACTGGGAATGGAATCTGTGACCTCTTGGTTCATGGGTCGATGCTCAACCATTGAGCCACACTGGCCGGGCAGGTATTACATGTTTTAAAAACTCTTGCAGCACACCGGTTGAAAGTCTCTGCTCTTGTTATAAGTTTCACTCTGGAGAAATGAGGATCATAGATTTTGTGTACATAAAGGAAGCCTTCATGAACTGCTTGATGAGGGAGCTCTGAGATGGTTCCAAGGTCTTAGCTAGGATCCTGGAGTCATTCTTGACTTCTCTCTATTGTTTTCTCTTTATTGTTCTCCAGCAAGTCACCCAGTCCTGTCAATTCGACCTTCTGAATACCTTTGCACTCCGTCTTCTCTTTTAAATCACCTTGGCATCTGCCTCTGACTGTTGGTCGTGTCCTCATTATTTCCCCCAACTGACTGCTTTGCCACCCATTTCTTTGCTTGTCCCCTTCAATCCATTCTCCACAGCTCCAGGTTGATTTTTGTAAACACCTATGACCACGTCACAATCCAGCTTCATCCCTTGTTTTTAGAACTGTTCTTATAGCCTAGCAGCTCTGTAAAGTGCTATGTTCCGTCATGCCCATGTGCACAGTGAGGATTCTACAAACAGGATTTATTGCAAGGAGACTCCTTGTTCACCATTTCCCACTCCCCTTTCTCCAGAGAACCATCTTAGAAACCATCCAGTTGAACCCCTTCATTTCGTAGCTGAGGAAATTGGAGAACCATGCCTTCCCCCTTCCCATTCCAAGTAGCAAACTAAGTTCCCTACTAAAATCCAGCTCATTATCTCTACCAGGAAGGGGCCCCATCTGTGTCCTCATAGCACCAGTGCTTACCATCTTTCTCTATTGTAACTATTTTTTCATTCATCTTTTCCTCTTCCTCAACTAGATTGAAAATTCCTCCAGGACAGGGATTGAGTCTTATTCATATTTCTTTTTGTATAGATGCTAATAGTGCACACAATTAGTCATTGCTCCATGGATGTTTATTGAATGAATGAATAAATAAATACTGGGTTATAATCAGAGGAAGGATCAGTGCTGGTAGAGAAAACATTGGTAGTGACTCTCTCCAAGAAATGACTGGAGTTTCAGCTTTCACATCCACATGGCCCAGGTGCCTTCCCTTCAGTGACACACCCTGAAGAAGTATGTCCAAGTAGTATGTTTCCATTTGGATGGGAAATAGCGCTTTCCTTCTGGGATATTGTTTTATTTTTTGTGTGAGAACCAAACCAGGGAGTAGATAATGCATCTCACCTGTGCAAAATATGACAGGGCTTAAAAACGTTTGTGATTCAATAGATATATTTTTTTTAAACTACCATTTATTTATTTTTTAAAATATATATATTTTTTATTGATTTCAGAGAGGAAGGGAGAGGGAGAGACAGAAACATCAATGATGAGAGAGAATCATTGATGGGCTTCCTCCTGCACTCCCCAATCAAGCCCACAACCAGGGCATATGGCCTGACCAGGAATCGAACTGTGACCTCCTGGTTCATAGGTTGTTGCTCAACCACTGAGCCACACCAGCCGACCAAAGCTACTAGCTACTGGCCCTATTTAACCCGTTACATGAATTTCTTCTTTACAATAACCCTAAGGGTTTAGTGAAAATGAAATGTACAAATGAAAAACCTGAGAGGTAGAGAGGTTAGCCTTGTAGCTGGTAATTGGTTTAAAACCGATCTTTTAGACTCTAGTGTGCATTCACCCTAAATTACAGCATGACACCCCCTTTTCCAAGCACTGTCAGTCCTCTTAACCCCCCGTGAAATGAGCTGGGCTTGTGTTTCTGTGCCCACTTTACAGAGGAGGGCACTGAGCCGGAGTGGTAACAGACTTCCCAACAGCACCTGTTTAGTACCATTAGGAGGTGAGACTGGATTCTAGGTCTCCTGACTCTTAGCAATACTAGGTCTACTAGAATTTGTCAGTTTAGTGGACACAACTTTTTAAAAGGATGTGAAAAGTGCAAAGGGGGTTTGTCCGGTGACACATGAGGTTTATAGATAGCCTCTAGCACACACGCCAGCCTGCTGCTGTGGTCTCCCACCCAGAGCCCCAGGCTGCCTGGCTGGCCCCTGGCTGAGGGCATTCTGAGGAAACAGCTCCCTCTTTAGGCAGGTAGGAGGAGGGACTCAGGGCGCATAGCCCCCAAACTGTGCTGAACACCTCACCTGCCGGAGTGGTAGAACTCCCAGGTACCTTGTGGATGTCTTCAGACAGCTTGACCTAGAGAGTTGTTATTGTTTCATTAAGAGGCCATATGTTGTCCACGACTGTGCAGTTGGAAAATGCCTTTGGTGGTTGGATTAAGTCACAAATTGATCTCAGCTCTGTGAGTTTGTAATGCCCACCTGTAAGAGAATCGTTTTCTCTCTCTCTCTCTCTCTCCAAAGAATAAGATAGAGGAGAAGGAACCATGGTAGCAGAGGTTGCAGAGAGAGGCAGTCAGGGCCAGGCTCAAGGGGAGGGGCGTATCCTGAGCCTCATCCTACGGGTGGATTGGCCCGTGACTCACGAGAAGAAGGAGGAAGAGCAGCAGCTTCCGCTGAATCTAAGAAGCAGGACTGGAAGAGGGGGTGAGAAGGTTGAGGAACAAGCAGGGAGTGACCTGGGCAAATATGAGGACCCTCCCGTCCCCCCCCCCAAAAAAAGCTCAGGTTGAGATATCTTTTGGCTGGATGCTCCTAACATCTCTGACCTGGAAGGATTCTAGGATTTCCAAATCCAAATTTATCTCATAAATCCTCATTCACTCACCTGAGACAAGTGGTCCCCAAAGAATCCACATTCCCTTTTATGGACAATTCTAGAACGTATAAATTGGGGACCAATTTCCTTCCTGTGTGAGAGCTGAGAGGTTATACAGTTATAATCAAAAGGCACAGTCTTGCTGCCAGAGGGCCCTCAATGACACAGCTTGAAGCCCTTTGTTGCACCATAGAATGAGTTGCACTTCCAGAAATTGGATAAGCTCCCCTCGGAGCCACCTGGAGGGCCGGAGGTGTCCACATGCCCTCCCAGTGATGCAAACACTCAGTGGAATGTGCCCTCTTTCCCACTGGCACAGGGGTTCCTGCTCCTCCCGGGCTTTTCCTGTTACCATCTCTGAAATGAGAAGTTTGGCAAGATTAGGTGTACCCAGCCATGCTCTGCAGAATTTAGAGAATCCTGGGGTGCAGTCCCCTTGGTCTGTCTCATGAAGACAGAGAGGTGTCTCTGGCATGTGTGTCATGTTGGGTGTCCACTGAATATTTTGTTTGAACAAAGAGCCCACAACTCAAAACATGTCTGAAAACAACTGGATCAGTTGGTGCCTGCTGTGGTTCACTTTTATTCCCTCGCTCAACAAATATTTATTGAACACTTGCTGTGTGCCAGGCACTGTTGTCAAGGAAGCAATGGTGAGCAAAAACCAGATTCCCTTGTGCAATATAAGCTATAATTTACAATCAGGGCAGTGGCCCTCCATCGTCAATTTGACCTTGGACACAGAGACCACGTCCTTAGATGGGCAATCAGGACACACTCTTTTGCACACATTAACTTCCTGTTTTCTGATTGTCTCACTTCCTCGGGAGAACTTGAATCTTGATTGGTGAATATATGATGTTCACAGAGTCCCAAAGTGTTAAAGATACATGCTTTTCATAACTGGGAATAAGGGAAATTGAGTTGACAAATAGGCTTTTTAAAAATGATTTATTTATAGGAAAATTCTTCTGAAAGATATAAAAATGTTATCATAGTTCATGAATCTTACTTGACAGAATTTTTATTGAAAAAAAAGATTTCTTGGGAAGGAATACCAAATTTATTATAATCATTCAGTTAACATATTATTTGTGTGTTTTTTTCTTCATCCATTTGTAGGAATTAAAACGCACACACACACACACACACACGAAACTGAGATTGATTGAGGGCCTGCTCTGTGACAGGTGTTTTACTGGGCATGTTCATATGCATCTCTTGCCTCAATCACTTAATCTTCAGAGCAATCCTGTAAGAACAATTTGCTAATTTTTAGAGATAACAAAAGTAAAGTTTAATATCTTTCTGAAGTTCATGAAGCCACTTAGAAGTCCACCTTTGAAATCTGCAACTGTCTTATTCTAAAGCTTGTCTGTACTTTTCCTATCACGTGATGCAACTTCCCCACTTGCTCAATATTATTTGTTCCCAGTTCTTTACAATCACCTTTAGACACATCTCTGAGTAATCATTAGGAAGACCAAGTGATATTTTGTCATTTCAAAGGTCACCAGTGGCTTTCCTGACTCTCTTAACAGTGAAGGAACAGTGGGCACATTTTCTGATTTAGCACTCAGGAATACCAATATTCTAGGCACCAATATCTTCTGCTTTATAGATAATTTTACCTTGTCCCACTTGGCTATTGAGTTCACCTTACATTAAGGACATAAAGTCCTTTAAAAGTAGGATTTCATAATGAAGCAGTTATTAGTAAGTTTGCAAAAATGAAATGATCATCCCCTCCCCCCTCCCCTCCCCCCCCAAACTATCCCATTCAGGGCTCTTTACATCCAAATAAATCAGAGATCTGTCCTCAAGGTCTTTGTAATTAAAATCATATATATATATATATATATATATATATATATATATATATATATATCCCTAATATGCAAACAGACCAAATGGCAGAACAACCAAACAACCAGTCACTATGACATGTGATGACCACTAGGAGGTGCGTGTGGAACATGGAGGGTGTAGGCCGCAGAGGGATGGTGGAGCAGGTGAGCGGGGGCGCCAGACCAAGGTGGGGTGCCAGTCACTATCATTGGGGCGAGCTTTTGGTGGTCACTGAAAATTCTTTGCTCCCACATGCTGCTGTTCCTCCTGGTGCTCACACCTGCTGCCAAGCCAGCCCTGCTTGCACCCGTTGCCAGCACCAGAGCCGCTGCTCGCACCCACTGATGACGCTGGCCCCAATCGGTTGGCCCTGTCAGCAGGTGCTAGTGGCAGCTGTCAGCCCCAATCACCCCTCAGGGCTTCTCCACCTCCCCCTGCTCCTGAGGGGTGATCTGGGCCAGCAGCCACCTCTCCCACCCGCTGCCAGCGATGGCTCCGCTCGCAACCGCTGACAGCGCCAGAGCTGCTGCTTGCACCCGCAGCTGGCACTGGAGCCACTGCTTGCACCTGCTGCTGGTGCCCAGTGCCAGTCCCAATTGCCCCTGAGGGCTTCTCCACCTTCCCTTGCTCCTGAGGGGCCATCGGGGCAGCAGCTGCCACTCACATCTGCTTACAGCACCAGCCCCACTTGCACCCACTGTCGAGTGGGGCCAGTGCCATCAGTGTGTGGGAGTGGCAGCAGCGGGAGCGGGGCTGCTGGCAGAGAGGGCACCAGCCCATCGCGGCCTCTTAGACCACAGTTCCTTTCAAGGTGCATGAACTCGTGCACTGGGCCCCTAGTTCATATATAATTTCCTTGAAAATGAACAGCTGTCGAATTTCACATCATGGTGATTATTATCATAACAAAAATTTTCTTAGAGAATTTTTACTTTGTAAAGCAAAAATAGTCTTCTTTCTTCAAAATTCTTATACAAATACACATATATGCTTTTGGCTTCCAATGTCAACATTTTCTATTTTCCACCTGAACATTGCCTTATGCTGCTCTTTCCCTTCTTCAGAATCTTTTTGGAAATCAGAATGTAAAACACAATGGTAACGATGCAGAATAGTAGAAACAGAATGTTGACTCCCACCTCCCAATTTCTAAACCTTCTACAAAATTATAGTAATCAAGACAGTGTGGTATTGGCATAGGTATGATCCAGGGATAGGGAACCTTTTTTTTCTGCCAAGGGCCATTTGGATATTTATAACATCATTTGTGGGCCATATAAAATTATCAACTTAAAAATTAGCCTGCTGTATTTGGTCAAACATTTAATGAACTCATCCCTAACGCCTTGGCAGGGCCAGACCAAATGATTTTGCGGCCCTTATACGGCCTACAGGCCGGACATTCCCCACCCCTGGTAGACAATGTGATCAATGGAGTAGAACTGGGAGTCCATAAATAAACCTTTACATTTATTTTTTGACAAGAATACTGAAACAATTCAATGGAGAAAGAATAGTATTTTCAACAGATGGTTGCTATGATAATTGTATATCCACACACAAGAGAATGAAGTTAGACTTCTTCCTCACACTTACATAAAAACTAACCCAAAATGCTCATGGACCTAAATGTAAGAGCTGAATCTATAAAACTCATAGAAGAAACCATAGGAGTAAGTCTTTGTGACCCTGGATTTAGGTAATGGCTCCTAAAAGCATAGGATGAATATAAATACATAAAGTACATTTCATTAAAGTTAAAGCTTTTTTTCCTTCAAAGAACACCACCAAGAAAGTGAAAAGACAACCACAGAATAGATAAAAATATTTACAAATCAAGGTTGTTCATAAGGATTTTCTATCTAGAATATGTAAAGAAATCTTACAACTCAACAATGAAAACAAAATAATTCCATCCCTGGCTGGCTTTGCTCAGTGATTGGAGCATCGGCCCAGTGGACTGAAGGGTCATGGGTTCAATTCTGGTCAAGGGCCTTTACCTCAGTTTCAGGCTAGCACCCGAGGCTGGCCCTGGTTGGGCACATGTAAGAGGCAACCAATCAATGTGTCTCTCTCACTTTAATGTTTCTCTCTTTCAGTCTGTCTCCCTCCCTTCCACTCTCTCTGAAAAATCAATGGAAAAAAATATCCTTGGGTGAGGATTAACAAAAACACACACAAAACAAAACAAAAAAAGAAAAATAATTTCAAAGTGAGCAAAGGATTTGAATAGACATTTCTCCAAAGAAGACAAACAAATGGCCAATAAACACATGAAAGAACATCACTAGCATCAGTGAAATGCAAACAAAAACCACAAGATACCACTTCACATTCACTAGGATGGCTAAAATTAAAAACACACATGCACAATATGCTTCCATATCTCTGGACCTATTTTGTTCATCAATTTATTTGAACAGACTGACTAAACTCAAAGGGAAGAGGATGGGTGTGAGGTGGGAAGAGATTAACCAAAGAATTTATATGCATATATGCATAGCCCATGGACACAGACAATAAGAGTGGTGAAGGCCTGGGGTGGGGCAGGAAGCAGGTGGAGAGGGGTTATGGGGGAAAAATTGAAGACATCTGTAATACTCTCAACAATAAAGATAAATTAAAAACAACAACAGGTAATAAGTATTGTTAAGGATATGGAAATTTTAGAATCCTTACACATTGCTGTGGGATTATAAAATGGTGCAACTATTTTGGAACACAGTTTGGCAGTTTCTCAAATTGTTAAAATAGAGTTACCACGTGACCCAGCAATCCAAATGTCCATCAGCCGAGGAATGGATAAACAAAATGTGGTGTGTCATACTTTATATTATTTGGCAATAAAAAGAATGAAGTAATGATACATATGACTACAACATATTATAGTTACAACAAGGATGAATCTCAAAAACACTGTACTAGAGAAAGAAGTCACTTATAATAAGCCATGTATTATATATAATTCCATTTATATGAAATATCTAGAATAGTCAATTTCATAGGAATAGAAAGTATATTAGTGGTTGCCAGGGGCTGGGGGTAGGGGATAATGGAGAGTGACTGATTATGGGGTTGCAATTAGATAGCAGTGATGATTGCACAACTTTGTGAATATGCTAAAAACCACTAAACCACTGAATTGTACACTCTTCTTCGTGGGCACATAACTATTTTCTACAGACTATCTTTCAGCTGGGCATGGCCAGATAACTGGGCTCCACCTAGTGAAATATGAACCTCAGTAATACACACCACTTCCAAACCTAGACTATAGCCATCTTCCAATGAAGAAACTACAGAAATAGAGGGTGGTAGAACCATAACATGGATGAAACCTGAGTCCCTGAATGACTGTATGGAAGTCATAGTTTAGTGATGTGCACTGCACTATGACATGAGGAAGAAATAAACTTTAGCCTTTAGCCACTGAAAGTTGATTTTTACAACATGTGGCTTGCCCTACCAAGCACAACATGTATGGAATTATGCCTCAGGATTTCTGAAAACTTTCTTAACAACCATTTATCATTTTTAACTGATAAAGTTAGCCTTATGGAAGATGCAATATTATTGGGATCCTTCAAGGAGACGCATTAATCTTGGAAATCTTATATTCAAACATAATCAAATTTGTCTGCAAAGCAGTTGGGTAAAAATCACAAAATGATTTCAGTGTCTCTAGTACTAGTGTATAAATATGAAAACATTTCAATATTTTATAATATCAACTTCCACATCAACTGGAAGAACTTCAGATGTGTTTTCATATAATTCTCTCAAGCTCATGCCATTGGCATCTATCCTTACCAATGTTATGCTGCAGGTATTTGATAATTTCAAAAAATATTCTTAGAACCTATATGTTTTACACCTCCAAAATTAGTATTTATAATGTTATATGACTATACCAATAAGCTTATCAACAAGTGTCTTATGGCTTATAATAGAAAAAAAAACAAACAAACACAAGCATTAGTTGCTTGTCTAGTGTAGCAAGATGTTAAAGTCAAAAACTCTCATAATAACTCCAGTGCTAGTTTTTTAAAAATAACAAATCAGCTTTATTGAGGTATAACTGTATAATTCCATTTATATGAAATGCCCATAAAATTCATCTATTGTAAGTATACAATTAAATGACGTGTAATAAATTTGCCATTGTTCAACCAACTCCACCATCCAGTTTTATAATATTTCCACCACCCCAAAAAGATCCTTCATTTCTATTTGCAGTCAACCTCCATTCTTTCTCCAGCTCCACTAATCTATTTCATATATTTGTAAACTTGTGTTTTTTGAACATTTTAATTAATGGAAGCATATAATTTAAAAATTTTGCACATGGTTCTTTAATGTTTTTGTGGTTTATCCATGTTGTAGCATGTAAGAATAGTTCTTTTTTATGGCTGAGTAGTATTCTACTGTAGGATGCACGAGGCTTCATTTATCTCCCTGTTGAAGAGCATTGGGTTTGTCCTGGTTTTGGTGATTATGAACAAAGCCACTATAAATATTGGTGTATAGGTTTTGTATGAACACAATTTTCATTTTTGGGTAAATGCATAGGAGTAGGATTGTTGGCTAGAATGGCAAGTATATGTTTAACTTTATTTTGTAAAAAATCCTGCCAAAATATTTTCCAAATTGGTGGTAGCAGAAATTTTTGAGAGCTTCCATTGTTCTGCATCCTGCACTTGGCATTTTTGGAGATTTTAATAGGCATGTAGTGGTAATTTTCATTTCCCTAATGACTAAATATGTTGAGCATCTTTTTAATTGCTTGTTTGCTATACATGTATTTTCTTTGGTGAAATGTCTATTCAAATATTGTCTATTTTTTTAAATTTGGGTTGTTTGTCTTCTTGTTATTGAGTTGTAAGAGTTCTTTATGTAATCTTGATACAAGCCCTATATCAGATGATTTATAATTTTTTTCTCCAAATCTGTGATTGTCTTTGCCACTTTTTTATAATTTTTTTTAAAAAATAACTCACTTGAGGATATGCTTTTTTAAAAAAATGGCTTTTAGAGAGAGGGGAAGGGAGAGGGAGAGAGAAACATTGATGTGAGAGAGAAACATCAATTGGTTGTTTCCCATAGGCACCCCAACTGGGGAATAAACCTGAACCTGGCTATGTGCCATGATTGGGAATAGAACCTGCGACCTTTTGGTGCAGGGGATAATGCTCCAACCAATTGAGCCACATTGGCCAGGGCAATAGTGTCTTTTGAAGCACAAAATTTTTTAAATTTTGGTGAAAAGTTAAAAAATTTGCCATTTTTTTCTCTTTTTATGGTGTCATATCTAAAAATTCTGCCTAACTCAAGATCACAAAGATTTTCACTTATGTTTTCTTCCAGAAGTGTTATCATTTTGCTTTTATGTTTATCTATATGATCCATTTTATTTAATTTTTTAAAATATTGTGTTAAATTAAGGCCCAAATTCATCTTTGTGCATGTGCATATCCAGTAGTCCCAGCATCATTGGTTGAAAAGACAATTCTTTTCCCCCATTTAATTGCTTTGGCACCTTTGTTGAAAATCAATTGGTAAAAAAAGTTTAAGGGTCTGTTTCTGGATTCTTGATCCTGTTCCATTGATCTATGTCTATCTTTATGCCAGTGCTCCAGTGTTAACTTTTAAGACATGGCTTATTATGACAGGGGCAATGGTTTTTTTTGTTTGTTTTTAATATATTTTATTGGTGTGTGTTTTTTTCCAGAGAGGAAGGGATAGGAATAGAGAGTTAGAAACATCGATGAGAGAGAAACATCGATCAGCTGCCTCCTGCACACTTCCCACTGGGGATGTGCCTGCAACCAAGGTACATGCCCTTGACCAGAATCGAACCTGGGACCCTTGAGTCCGCAGGCCGACGCTCTATCCACTGAGCCAAACCGGTCAGGGCCAGGGGCAACTTTTTATACTAACAGAAAGCTAAATCTACCATTAATTGTGAGGCACAATGTTTTGCCAATACCTTGAGCTTCTGGAACAATGGTGTCTTTTAATTATTCATATTGATTCAAAGCAAGGTGTAAACTAGAGGCGCAATCTAAATATGTGGAACCGTAACAGTGTCTTACAGAATGATGTGTGATTTGCTAGAAACTGCATTTTAAAAGACATATGTGTAATAAATGTATTCAATTTAACACTTGAAGCTATAGGGCTGACAGTCAGCTTGTGTTTATCTAATATAATATAAGAAGTATTATCAAATATTCCACTCTGAGTGACATTTACATCACTATCACTGTATATTATTGAATCTAAGATGCCATTAATTTTAAAATGCACCATTATTTTATGTACACTAAGAAAGAAAAAATGCTCTCAATTAAAATATACAATGCTACCCACTGGGAAAGATGAATCCTAGTTTCAAAGGTATAAAATTCTCAATAAATGTATATCTTAAAATTGATTAAGTGTGGCATAGCCAGGAGAAAAAAAATGTTACTTTTGAATTGTCACATTTCTTCTAAAAGGGATATTCCTGTTGCAGGATCCCTTTAAAACTGTATTTTCCCCCTTTGCTTTGTATACATTTTTTATAGTAAAATCAAATCCTATAATGATGTCAATGATTTTAATGCATTGCAAATAATTTTGAAGTGAAAGATTGCATCTAGATAGACTTAGACACATGGTGTGTCTGTCTCTATGAATCATTACTATTCCTTCAGCCAGGGAGAATCCCATATTTTTGAATCCATGTGCATCCTTATTGTAATGTCCACCGGTTTGGATTATTTTGAAACTATTTACCAAACACTGAAACTTCTGGGATAGATCAATGATTTTTAACAACCGTGGGATAGCAGATTTGAAATCTGGACAATCCCAACAAATCCGGGATGCAGACTCCCTATACTGTGGGTATTAGTCACTGGCGAGACTGCTGAGAAGCCCCAAGCTCAGCCTTCTGTGCAATGCTCCTGCCAAAGTGGAAGAATTGCCAGATGTGAATAGATCTCCGTCAGTTTCTCCAGAACTGAATTCCTACCATGGGGCTGGAGCTGTGCATAGGCAGTCTGGGCAGCTCCTTCTGCAGGGTCATCCAAGGAACATTGAAACTGTCCTCACTTCCCCAAATTTCTCACTTGTTGGCCTTGGTATCATCTCTGACAGGTGAGGCACTACCTCTAGAGCAGTGGTTCTCAACCTTCCTAATGCCGCGACCCTTTAATACAGTTCCTCATGTTGTGGTGACCCCCAACCATAAAACTATTTTCGTTGCTACTTCATAACTGTAATTTCGCTACTGTAAACAATATGTAATTATATATGTGTTTTCCGATGGTCTTAGGCGACCCCTGTGAAAGGGTTATTCGACCCCCAAAGGGGTCGCGACCCACAGGTTGAGGACCGCTGCTCTAGAGAGTTCCTGTCTAAAGAGAAACGGTACCTATTAGATCTCATTGGTTTTTACTGCACTGGAAGAAAATAGGATCTTGAGGGGAAGAGGTAAAAAAACGGGTTCTTTAGGTTTTTCTGCTTACAAGAAAGTTGAGACATGCTCACCTTAAGAAAGAAGAGCGGTTACCGGAGAACAGTTATTAAAAGAAAACCTGACTGAAACAGAACTTTCAAGGGTCTTTGAAGCTTGATGTTGCTCCATAGAACACCTCAAGACCGCTCTGTCCTGGTCCACATGGTCTTCTTCTCTCTGCACACCTGCTCCATTCCACTCCCACCATGGGCTGTCTAATCTTTAGTATATTTTCAAGTTCAAATTCTGGATGAGTCAGAGTGCTTGTCCTAGCTAATTACATCAATCTCGTTGGGTATATGCTTTCTCACCTGATGGCCACGCATAGGCTACCCTTGGGCCAGATGTTGCTTGGACCTGTTAGTAGGCAGCCCATGGCCACTTGTAGTCCAGAGCGTCTTGCCTTAGTAGGGGGCTGGCAGTGGACCGTTACAGCTAGAGCAGGGCACTATCAGGGAGATCAGGGGGCCATAGAAGATGCTGACATCCAGGGAGGGTAAGCAGTGGGGAAGGGAGAGGAAGGGCACCACAGATAAACCTGTGTTTGGGATCTTGTACATAGTGTTTTGCAGCAAAGTACTTTGAAGACTACTATTCAAGAAGAAGGTGTTTTTACTAGGATGCAGTTTTGCCCCGATAACCCATGGCGGTTTGTGTAGGACAACCGTATTTCTCATGACAAGTGAACACGCACAGTGTCTTAGCCTGAATTTCCCTCAAAGCAGAACCGCAGACAAAGGCTTTTATGTAGGTGACTTATTTGTTATCCAAGGGAGCAGGTGAGGGATGAGAAGAGGACACACGGAAAGAGGAGCATCAATACCAGGATTCTTGTGGAAGTTGGCCCCTGGTATGGGGGACTGGTGGTTAATCCCTAAAGGGCATTTTCAGGAACCTTGTAAAATGTGGTCTCAGAACCATCTACACAGGGGAAGGGAAGGAGGCAGCATTGATCCATTGGCTCCCATCCCCAACTGGTCAAGGGGGCTCCAATTTCCATGTTACCCATGTATGAGTGCAGAGCTGCTTCCAGTGAACTGTCACCTGCAGGGCAGATGGGCAGTGAGAGTATGAGCACAGAGCTGTTCCATTGCACCTGGAGGAAGCTGGCCCAAGCCTTCAAGGAACAGGTTTCCGATACAGAGCCTGGAGTAAGAGGTGGGGCCACAGAGGTGTTGAAATACATAAGAGGCCTCCAACAAACACTTAGTTATGATCAACTATGTCAGCGAATCTCTCTTGGGAAGAAAATACATTTTCATCTTGTCTGGAGTGTTTAATCCCATTTGGCATGTAAAAACGTATCTATGTCAATTGTCTTTCAAGGAAGAAAATTCAAAAAGTACAAACTCACACTTTAGTTTTCTATTCCTTAGGGACTTTGGTCTCTCTCTTAGGAACTGCCACATACACACACATTAGAAGACCCACTAACTTAGCGACTACTGTGTTGTACAACTCCAAAACATGCCACTGACATCCCAATCCATGAAATTCTGCAGAGTCACAGGGCCATATGCAGTGGCCCTCCTCAATATTTCCCCTCCCTGGATTTTCCCATTGAACATGGTCAAAATAGAATCCACTTTCAGATAAGAAATCACCACCAGAAGGTATAATGTCTCATTACTCGTACTGTGTCCTTTTATTAAAATGCTCTTGACCTTATGGAGAGCATTTTAATAAACTTCCCTCAATGGGAAGCGATTTAATTTGTCATTAGTCATTTTCACTTTAGTAAAGAGAAGAATCAAGTTCTTAATGGGAGCGAGAATGGGAAAGAGAATTAATGAGAGCTCTGAATACTAGAAAGGGGGGGGGAGGGGTAAGAGAGTGTGTGGCTAGAAGTTTCCAAACACAAACTTTAGTTACTTGATGGTTTGAGCTGAGCTGAGGTTTCTTAAGCTGGCTTGAACCTGGTTCATTGTAGACAGAGTAGTATAATTCCTGCAACTTGGCATCAATCACATTGCATCATCTCTGCCTTTGTGAAATCTTCAGAAGCTATGTCATGAGAATTTCAAAGCTAAGGGTCATCTCCATGAACACCTCCTGAGATAGCTCTTTAAAAAAAATCAACAATCCCTTTATTTTTTAAAAAATATTTATTGTTGAAAGTATTACATATGTCCCCCCCCCCATTGACCCCTTTTAGTCTGCCCTGCCCTAGGCCTTCACTACCCTATTGTCTGTGTCCATGGGTGATTCATATATGCATACAAGTTCTTTGGTTGATCTTTTCCCAGCCACCCCTACACCCCTACACCCCCACCTTCCCTCTGAGATTCGACAGTCTGTCCCATGCTTCTACTGAGACAGCTCTTGAGCATTATAAGACAGGAAGATGGGAATACTTAGGGTGCATCAAAGCCATTTATGGACTCTTAGATTTTCCCAGGGTGTTTGCTGTCTAAGATCATACAGTCAATACAGATTCAGAAAGAGTCCCATGAACAGTTGTATAGCAAAAGAGTGGTGTTGGATCAAGAAGGATGTAACTGCAAGGTTAGAGAAATCAGAAAGAGTATCTTAAACCCAAAGCAGTGAGCTATTGGCAAACCATGGGCCAAATCTGACATGCTGCCTGATTTTGTAAATCAAGTTTTATTGGCACATAAAGGTATAATGTCCCATTACTCGTACTGTGTCCAGATCCATTCATTTATGTTGTGTCTGTATCTGCTTCCATGTTGCAGGGGCACAGTTGAGCAGCTCTGACAGAGGTTGCATGACTTTTTCAAAAACGAAACTATTTACTACCTGGTCCTGTACATAGTAAGTTTGTTGACCCCTGGATAATCTTAGCTCTGTGTGTGCTGACACTCCTGCCTTCCGTCTTTTTTACAAGGCAAAGATTTACCACAGAAAACCCCACTGAAGCACCACTTCTTGAATAGCCAATCCCTTTCACCAGTCAACAGACCCAGAGCATCAGCAGAGTGCCAGGACAAAGCAAGATCCTGGAGATTTAGAGATGAACAAAACATGCTGGACTCATTGTTCTAGGGCAGGGGTGTCTTGCCTGTGGCCTAGCTGTTCTTTTTTCTCTCTCTCATCTCTCTCCCTCCTCTGCCACTTTTCCCACCTTGTCTCTCCTTGCCTCTGTCTTTCTTCCTCCCATCTCAGGCCTGTCAGTGCCACCCAGTGGCTCTGACAGGCATTACTCAAACTTGCTGATGCCCTTAAGGCTGGGAATCACCGACCACCAGGAAGTCAGAGTAAGCCTACAATTAGGGATCCAGAGACAACTAGAAGGCTCTAGAAACCATTGTGATCCTACCCTGATTGCTCAAAGCATTAATATTCAGTTCAAAAGTCATTTAGCTCTTAGTATAAATGAAGGAACCCATGGCAGGTTTGTTAAGGGGAGAGAGATCAGGAGGGCCCTAAATAACTAAGTTAAAGAGGTCACTGCATACTGCCCTGAGCAGAAATTGCATTTGAATTATTTCAGGGATGTTATTTAGGTGGTATATGATGTGGATGCAGTAAAATGTGCAATGATGGACTTATGGCATAACCAGTTTCTTGAGCCATCTTAATCTTATGACATATTAACATGAAATATTCCCCAATTGCTGCGATTAACTGTATTCTTTTCCATTCCATGTCCTGACCTTTTATGGCATCTTAGGTGAATCCAGTGAGGCCAAGGGAATCGCCTCTCCCATAGAGGCTGTCCCTGCAAGAGTGCATTAGCAAGCCCCTTGGATTCCCGTAGGGCTGAACTGAGGCCCTTGTTCATTCTCTCCACCCTACCTCCTGGCCTCTGCATGTAGGGAATGGATACTGGCCGCTGTGAAGCACCGTGCACACTGGGAATGTAGTTTTCTCACCTGCCAAAATTATTTTTTCTCTTGGAGGAATCTGAGTGTTAAAATTCTATCTCAGTAGGCCACCAGACTTGTGCAGGGTCCAATGGAGGTTCTGGCACTAGCCCTTTAAGTGTGAGAAGGCAGAAGAGTCCACTGTCTCTCTATTATCATCACTGTAAGGGCTAACCTCCCTTCTGGGTAGAAAAGTGGTTATTTGGAATACAGTGGTATTTTGAAGATTCCCCTGTCCTAAACCATCTCTCCCACAGAGGTGCCCCAGAGTATAAAATTATACCATAATAAATCCATTCTTTGGGGTAAAAAAGAATTGTCCTTTCTTCCATGACTTCTCTTAAAATAAAAACCCTAGGGGGTGTTCTCCATGAAATCACTAGCTGTTTGTGTACAGTTAGTGTTGAACAGGGTTGTGATTTCAGAGAAGAAGGGAGAGGGGAGAGAGAGTTAGAAACATCAATGATGAGAGAGAATCATTGATTATCTGCCTCCTGCACCCCACCCCCACCCCACGAGCCCCCTATGTTGAGATCATGTGCCCTGACTGGAAATTGAACCTGGTTCATAGGTTGACACTCATTCACTGAGCCACACCAGCTGGGCAAATGATGGTTTTTTTTAACTGAATATTTTTCTCATATCTATTGATAGCATATATCCTTTAATAAACTTATTTATTTTCAACCAGAGCCAACCTTTATATTCTTGTGTTTCCTTCTCTATTAAATCTGCAATCGCCTAAAGGGCACGGAATTTGGTCTTTTTGTCCCTGTATCTCCATCACCCAGCCGAGGTTTGATTTAAACAAAGTATTTACCCCTAGAACTTAACTCATCTCTAGAAAGAACACTTAAACTTCACTATTGAGAACTGGAGGGCTCAGAAGAAGTCTTCTCCCATCAAGATTTCTAAATCCTTATTTTCAAAATCAGCCTCAGTCAATCTAGTCATCTACGTCTCTATCAAAGTTTTGGTTTCATTCCTTTTGCCTCCAAAACTATTCTTGGAGTTAGTTGTTTTGCTTTTTTTACAGAGTTAATTTGAATACAAATACTTACTCAGATTTCCCTAAGCCTTGCTACTATTTTATATTTTAATACATCTCTTTCCTTATCAAGAGTAGATGGTCAATTGGTCCTAGGAACTTGAAGATCTATTCTTTGAAGATCAGGATGTGAGCAGAAGAGAGAAAGATACTGGTAACACCTGGAGATTTGTAGCAGGAAGTTTCCACTTGTAGCATAAGAGTGTCAACCAGGATAGTGCTGGTTGGAGGGCGGGTGGCCAACCTCAGGCTTGTTTTAGTTGGGTCTCTTCAGAAGTCTGCTCTGAGAAGAGACTGGGAGATGGTATAGTTGAATGAGTAAGAGCATGGACTTTGGACATAATCAGCCCTAAGTTTAAGTTTGGGCTCTGAAAATTAGTGACCAGGTGACCACAGATAAGTTATTAACCTCTCTATTTTTGGTATCCTTGTTTCTGAAATAGGTGTAGAAGTAGGTGGTTTTGAGTGCCTGACACACAATAGATTCTCAACAATGTTGGCTATTATTTCAATAGCAGTTGCCTAGGTATAATCTGATGTGATAAAATAGGTATCTCCATGAGAGGACACTTAGAGGTTTCAGAGGGTTTATTTTTATTTTTATTATTATTATCTTGTTTTCAATTTTCATCATGAAGGGAAAACATGTAATTTTTAAAATGCAGTTATAAAGGCGCAGAACAAAGAGAATCATGACTCACGTCTCACAATTTATTTAGCTTATTTATTGTTTCATATTCTGTAATACTTCAGACAGTTATATAATCTCCCCCTTATCCTTTTAGGATGCCAGGATATGACATCAGGAACATAGGGAGGAAACGTGTGTTTTTTTGAGGTGGGGGAGTCATGATGTGTTGTAGGGAGAAGCCATAAGCTTTTCTGACATTAATGTCACCTCACTGACACTGGGTGAAACAATCCCAAATGCTGACTGATACTAGGAAACAGATTTTCCACTATGGTTGTGCTAGCTCTGAAATTCGATGAGACCTTTAGATAATGTTATGAGCCATCCTTAGCCTGACCTGTTGTCAGGCAATGGATTTGAGCCCTCAGTTAATCCCAGTTATACTGGCTTCCAAATCTCTCCAGTTCTTAAAGTCATAGCCTGGATTTCCCCAGATTTCTGGGAGTAAATGTTTTCAAACACTGCTTCTTCTTTTCAAAGGCTACAGTTGTTTTATCTGCCCAACAAGATAGGAATCATTCACCACTCTCCTAGCTCCATCCCTTTGCCTTCACCTCACCTCCCTGAACACCTGTTGTCTCACCTCCCCATGGGCTTCCCTCTCTTCTAGCCAAGACCATCATTATTCCATTTTCATCTGTGTTCCTTTAACTTCCGATGGCATCTCAACATCTTTACCTTTATTTAAATTCACTTGAGTTTTCTCTCCTTGCAACCATTTGGCTGAAATGCATCCTGCATATATTACCTACCCTGAGGAGGATACTGTGGAAAGACGCAGTAGTCTTCTTGTTTGAGGACGGGCTCAAGGTCATGATGAAGTCTATGTCTATTGACTGTGACGTTGCACTGGCCTATGCCTGAGTCAGGTGCTGAATGAGAAAATTTACCTCATTGTCTCAGGGAGCTCGATGTTTTGACTAAATGTTCAATGCCACATGAAAAGGGTGTTTACGGACTTACGCTTAAAAACACACACCAAACTTTGGTGTCAGTGTAAATTATCAATGACAAATGCTTTGCAGCAACTTCCTTTGGTTTCTAATTTGAAGGCTGCCTGTTTTAGGATGGTGTATTTATTTTCTTTGCTGGGGGACACTCACATTTTTGAAAACAAGTTTCAGTCTGAATGCCCCTTAAGGAAGTCACTGTTTATTTGACAAAGTAGTGTGTGTCCCCACATGGGAAATTATATATAGAGAGAAGAATCAGACCATGCAGAAAACAACAACAACAAAAAAAGTTTTAAGATCCTCTAACGTGGTGACCTGGTTGAAGGAATAGGTTCTTTCTCAAATACTTCGTTTGATGGCCATGGAAAGTACACATTGGAAGGTGTCTGAGTAGCAAGCAGGCCCACAGTGCCTTCCTAGCCTTCTGTGGTCTGTGGTCTGTGGTCTGTGATGAGTCCATCCCACTAATCCACTATCTCTCAGTCACTTAATGTGTGGTTTCCATTCCAATCAACTTTTTATCCCACTAACATACCAAACTTTTTCTCAGCCTGTGCAATCCCTCACGTCTCTCTTGTCTGCTGCTAAGCTCTCAGACTTTTCCCTTCAAAGCCAAATCCAGTTGCTCCTCAGCAAGAAAGTCTCGTTGGTTCCATGAGCTTCATTTTCTTCAAACTGCTTCTCCATTCTTTCTTTCTGAACCCATCTGGTACTTGAAGGAAAACTTCTCTTGTAAGCTATAGAATTTCCTGATGTGACTGACTCTAAGAATAACGAATGTTACAATTCACAACTCAAGCATCAAGTTAGTACACAGGGGTAATAGGAATTTCAAGGCCACTTACAACCCATAATTTTTCAAAGCATGGTTGACTTGAGGTTAGCTTGACTTCTCGGGGACCGCGGGGCACATTAGCCCTTGCTAATTTTCATGGTTGTCTCAGCACATGGAATAAGTTAGTTTAGTACATATGCATACATTTTTCATTGCCAAAGAGCAATTTTGTTAGTGCCAACTTGAAATAATGCTACATTGTCTTTGGGGGAAGACTTTTCCCAAGTAACATAAGTCCCTTTTTTGTCAGCTCTTAAAAGCTTTCGGAAGTAGGAATCACCCCCTTTTGTAAGACAAAGAAACTGAGACCTAACAAGACTACTTGACACAGAGAGAAAGTTGGGGCTAAAAGAGTGGAGGCCATTTAGGTCCAGGTTGAGGTCTAGGTGTAGCAAGGGAAGCCAGGGACGCCTTCCTCCTACAATAGGGCCACCATGTACATGAGAATGGCGTCTCCTGGAGTTGACAGCTTCCGCCAGATGTGGTGGCCCTGCCTAGAAGACCTAGTCTGAGGCGAAGTGGAAGCCGGTGCTGGATACTAAGGGAGAGATTAAGAGGCTTCATCTTAGTTGTCTCCTTGGACATTCAATCTAGATGGCTTCCATGCTGTTTATTTTTACTTAGGTCACAGGCCTGTCTCTGTCTCCTTTAAACTGGGTTCTCATTTCTTTAGAAGCACCAAGCCAAGCTTTCTTAAAGGGGCAGACTTTCAGACACATTTGGTTACAAGCAGCCTGTGTCAGACACAGAGAGGCCACATCCCCAAAAGACCTGTGCATTTCGGACTTAACTCCTGACACATTTGGCACAAGTTGAAAAGTGAGAGAAACAAACCCGCCTTCTGTCTCAGGAGGCCCTGGGCAGGAACATACAAGGCCAAATGTTTTAGTTGTAGACAAGAAAATGCTGAGAGGGATGAGCCAGTCAGGAAATATTCACTTCCTGTGAATACTTCCAAAGTTCTCCCACTCTGGCCAACCCCAATTACAGATGATACAGCCAACAAAACACCGTACTGAAGCAGCCCCATTGGCTCTGTCAGCTCCAGTCAGCTGCGCTGTTGACCCCACTTGCCCATCCAGAACCTTCTGGATGTCTTCCCGAGGCAGAGAATCTTTCAAACCAAGAAAGATTTGGATTGGAAATGTGGCGTTTGGGAGGCAAGGGCAGGCAGATATATAAGCTACTGCTGACGATAAATTTTCTAACTCTTTTAGACACAAACAAGGAATTCGGGTTGACTTCACTTTGATGAGGTGGCTTATAAGAAATGATTTGTATTTAATGATGGATGCTTTTCAGTACCATGGCATAAGAATACTGTGATTTACTTCTACCGGGACAAAAACCTACTCCTGAAGTCTGCTTCATTGAATGAGAATTCGTATGCTAAGTCCATTAACCACAACCACTGTTTTCTGGGTAAATCAGACTTGTTTCTTAAATTAAGAAGAAAAACAAGCAATTGCAGTAACGAGTCATGCAAAGATGCCTTGCCTTTAGTGAAAAGGGAAGTGTGTTTTCTCTGACCAGCCCACACAAAAGCAGATATTCGATATGAGTACTGAGAAGATGGAAAAGGTTTTCAGGAAAGATTCCTGTTGTTCAGCTCCTAACAGCCTGCAAAGGAGTAAGTAGGAAACTGAGGGGACCAGTCAGCTCATTAAAACGAGGCTGAGAGACAGGATCTTTGATTTCGCAGAGCAGTCCTGTGAAAACAGAGGGCATGAATGGATGGGTTAGATTGGCAGGAGCTTCCACACCAACTAAGTAAGCAACCAGCTTATTTTTAGCACCTGCTGAGGACTGTGAGTACTGTGAGGGTACTCAGATGGAGGGCCGCTGCCCTCAGGAAGTGGTTGCATTTTGGATGTTTGGCTAGCCAGGAAAACAGGAAACACTCCAAACATTTACAACCGGGGAATGGTTACGCAGGTGATAGAGGAGCTGAGACACCAGGAGAAGACAGTGCTAGCAGGGAGCCTCTGCCAACCCCTTGGCTGGAGGGACAAAGGCAGCATTTCCAGAGTTCCAGGGGGTGGAGTCAGGAGGCAGAAGTGGAACCATGGGGGAAGTGGAGCCATGGAGGAGACCCAGCTGCTGTCGGTGACTTTGAGGCAGAGAATGAGGAAGAGAAACACCCTAATTTACCCTTGTTCCCCCTGCCAAGGTCTCACCAGTGACTGCCATTGGCCACACCCAGGCAGAAGCCAGCTAGCACAGGGGCCTGGGGCAAGCAAGCTGCAGGCAGGGGTCAGTCTTCCTGAGAAGCAGGACAGGGGCAGGCCAAGGAACGGATGGGAGGCAAACAGGCCCTGTTTGGCACAGGGAATATGCTTGGATCATTTTTTTACCTTCAACCACAATGACTTCATCTTGCCCTGGGCCAGACCATGACAAATCAGTTGCAAGCTGCAAATGCTGCTGGGATAGGTTCTGGGGTCTACCTCTGCCTCAGCTCTCACCAGTCACTGCACCCCATTTGGGCCGATCCACAGACCCTTTTCAAGAGACACCTTAATTCTTCCAAGCATGAGGGCACTATAATACACAAAGCCTGATTCTCATCCTGTCTCTTCAAGAAGTCTTGGAACTGACTGTCCTCTCCCCTGTGCCCTGTGGGGTTCAGAATCCAGCCACCCCATGGCCAAGTGAGCAGGGTTTGGTCTGGCTTTCATTTCACCTATGGCCAGCTCTGACTAGACCAACTTAGTAACTGATGCTGTCACTCAGTTCCTAGCTGATGGCAGCCCTCCCATCTGAGTATTTCTCTGAGTTGATGACACACGCCTATCTGGCTAAAGTCAACCTTATCCACATCATATCAATTCAGAGGCTTTAGTGTTCCTTTTTGACGGTATGACTTCAGGCAAGTTACTCAACCTCTTTAAATCTGTTACCTCATCCATAGAATGAGAACAAACACAGGACTGTTGTGTGGATTAAATGAGAAGACACTATTAAAGCGCTCATCATAATGCCTGGCACACAAGCAATGATCAATAAATGGCACAATGATTCTCTCTCATCATCACTGTATCCTGTACCAATCAGGATCTTTTAGTTGTAGGTGACAGAAGCCCAACTCATCCTGACTTAAGGAAAAAAAAAAAAAAAGCCTGGTTTCAGGAGCATCTGGATTTAGGAGTTTATCCAAGATCCTCACTATGGGTTCTCTCTAAATCACTCGGCTCTGCCCTAACTGGTTTGACTCAGTGGATAGAGCGTCGGCCTGCGGACTCAAGGGTCCCAGGTTTGATTCCCGTTAAGGGCATGTACCTTGCTTGGGGGCACATACCCAGTAGGGGGTGTGCAGGAGGCAGCTGATTGATGTTTCTAACTCTCTATCCCTCTCCCTTCCTCTCTGTAAAAAAATCAATTATATATATATATATATATATATATATATATATATATATTAAATCACTTGGCTCTGTATTCCCCTGATTGGCTTCATTCTCAGGCAGACTCTCCCCCATGAGATGGCAAGACGGGTGCTGGGACATCCTCTCAACTGAGCCATCACAGGATTAAGAGACCCCAAGCGTTTCCTGAAAACCCTGGAATGGGGTTTCATTGGTCCGGTTGGATCTCATGTCCAGCAGTGAGTTAGTCACTGGGGCCAGGGGAAGGGATGCTCCAGTTGTCCAGGCCTGGGTCCTCTCTCCAGGTAGGCCAAGAGGAAGGGAGGTTAAGTCTCCAAATGGAAATGGAGGAGCTGTTTTCAGAAGGAAGAATGGACTCTAGGAAGGAAAAAACAAGTTATTTCCACTACAGTAGCTAGTGTTCTATTATTCTTCTTATTAAAATTTACTATTTATTGCCTGGCCTGTGTGGCTCCGTGGTTGATCATAGACCTATGAACCAGGAGGTCAAGGTTCGATTTCCGGTCAGGACACTTATCTGGGTTTCAGGATCGATCCCCAGTAGGGGGTATGCAGGAGGCAGCTGATCAATGATTCTCTCTCATCATTGATGTTTCTATTTCTATTTCTCTCTTCCACTCTGATAGCAATAAAAAAAATATTTTTAAAAAATTACTGTTTATTGCTTACTCCTAGTACTGCCATGATCCCCACTACTACTAAACTATACAGCTTGTATCAAACCTGGAATACTATTCAGTGAGCAACTGGTCTAACAGGCAGGGAAAAGGGAAAAATCATAGAAAGCTATCCCAGGAGAAAAAGGATCTTGGATAGGAGGAAATTGAAGAGCTCTTGGTCATAGAAGAGAGGTCAAGCTAAATCAAAGCCTAAAGTGCTGAGTTCTAGGAGATGGTTTGAGCTTCTTTCAAAAATAAAAGCCTTCTAAATGTCAATGCTATTTTGAAGTTGCTAAACTCAAACCACCTCACTGTGATTGTTTAACTAAAGCTTTAATGACCATACAAAGCATGGATGTTGTACACTTTCAGCACCGTACCTTCTATTTCAACACTGACACAGTAATCTATGAAACAAGCCAACACATTCTCCAAACAGGAAGGCCATGTCCACAGACACCTTACTGCAGACACTGAGAAACACTCCTCACATAGGAATCTCATGATGTGGGAACATTCTACTGTTTTCTTCCCGTGGTCTGGAGTGAAATAGGTATGGGGTGTGTGTATTGAATTTCTGGCAAAGTTCAGGAGCTACCAAGTATAGTGAAACATTGTTTGGCTATTTGGCAATGCTATGGTATCCTTGAACAACTGGCCTACTCCAGGATTCGTAATGTACTCAAGTATAAAAATATAAATAGAATGATACCGTGAAACCAGCGACTCTGAACTTGAACCTATCCATGTGTCACATACAATATGTTCTGTCAACAGAATGATCTCTATAAAGTTTTGTTGCATGGAGCATTGGAAAGACTTTGTACATGCCCCTCCATGTAAACTAAGACTATATTCTCAGAAAATACATTTTTCTGTTAAACATCAATAAAATGTGAAAACTAATATGCCATAGGATTTGCTTAAATCTATGCCTCTCCATGCAAAATAACTGAATCACTGCAGGTGAAGCTGGTTATTTGGGCCACCTAGATATTTCATCTAAAGGGTGGCCAGAGCAAGTTGGCTGATGTCCATCTGAGCATAAGAAGTCAGGTGACTGAGATAAGCAAATGCTTTGGTTCCATGTAAGCAGAATATACATTCTTTGTTTCGGTTTCTTGAAAAAGACTTTGCAGTGGTTAGAGCACATAGTTTTGTGTAACAATTTGCAAATGAGAAAACCACGTATCTCGGGAGAGCATGTTAGATGGCCTCGCTGATGCTCTTAGGGTAGTGTGTTTTCTAGCTGTACAGTAGTCCTGGGAAACTAGTCAGGCAGTGTTATCAAGTCTGATAGGTTCACCAAATAGAAAAGAATTATACGACTTTACATTTCTAGACTTTATTACACTTTTCAAACCACTTGAAATGTAGTAATTTTCTCACCCAGCCCACTGGCAGGTAGGCTGACACCTAATTTAGTACCCATCCCACTCCAGCACACTCTTTTCCATAATAACACAAACAGAATGAAAACATTCTTCACCCAGGCTGAGAAAAGACAGTCATTTGGTTTTCTAAGGCTTTTTTCTTTCTTTCAGACTTTGAAGGGTGGTGTAGACCAGATTTAAAAACATGGCTCGGGGAAGCAAGAAATCATTCCCCCGAGTGTTTATTAAGTGAATCACAAATTCATTCAGCATGACTGCTTACCCGGAGAAAGAAAGGAAAAATGGTAACAAGCTGAGAGCCTCCAAGCACCGTCAACTTTAGGATCTCCCTGGGAAAGGGTCACGAGTGTAATCACTTTCAGCTGGCCCGGCCTCGCTTCCGCTGTCAGTGGAAATATCCAGGCAGGATGAATACACTTTCTGACTAGACTCTGGACTGACCTAGACAGTTTTTTGGAAATTCAGGATATGCTTTTCCTAAAGCTTCTTAATTTCTCCCATCCCTCCCTGATCGAAAACATCACTTATCCCATTACAGCATGTGGAAAGAGAGGGGAGGGAGACGCAGACAGGGTCTGGATTAGGGATAAAAATTACTTTGTGAGTTTATTATTCTCATCCATAACAGAGGACCATTTACATGTCATTTAGCTGATTCCAGAACAGAATCACCCAGAGAGATATGAAGTACTATTCGTTACATCTCGAGGGCCCCAATGAGACGTGTGCAACTATATTTAATAACTGGTGATCCATAGCTTGCATATTTCCTGGAAATGTTTGACCACTTTGCTAGCCATTATTTCACCGGCCACATGTGAAAGAATTCCTCTTCTTCACTTACATTGTGGTGGTTCCACAGTCTTAGACTTCCTCCGGTGTCTGAGAGCTGTCTGGAGATCTCAGTTCCAAAGAAATGTGTGGATTTGTAGTTTCTGAAGTAACTCTATTCCTCATTCGCTGGGTGACAGCTACTCTAATGGCATGCCTCTACCATCAGCTCTTAAAGAGGCTCAGCCCTCCCTGATTTGAAACTCTAAGATGATGTGTCATTTCAAGGGAAAAAAAAAAGCAAAAATGTTGTAAGTATGAGCGGATGCTAGAGTCCCAAAGACTTTCAACAAGCTACAGTTTCCTCATTGCTGACATCAGCAATGTGGTTCTTATTATACAACTGGATGTTAGACTGCGGTACTTCCCAAGTCTCATTTCTACTTTATGTAAAGGACATGGTCCAGTGCAGTTTTTGTTGGGTTAATGGGTAAGATGTGGAATAGATCTTTCTCCCAGCCATTCCTACAAACTAGCGAGATGACCCTGGCCTACTGACCCATTTCCAGGGACGGAGATAAAGGGCGAGACTATGATCCTGATATCCATTGGGACTGAAATTCCGGTGATTCAAACACCCAGTAAGGTCCAAATCCACTGGATACATCAGAATTTCCCAAGGCAGCCGCAAAAGAAAAGCACAAGTGTCACTAGCAACAAAAGTCAGAGAACCCAGGTGGACCAGCAACAACCTGCTCTCAGTTGGAACTTTTAAGTGAATGGATTGTTACTTGGATGGGGTAAGGATACAACGTAAATAGCTCATCTATCTATAAAGTCTCCTTAACAATCACCTCTGTTCAACAAATACTAATCCAGCTGGGTCAAGCTCTTGGCTAACTTCTTTTTAGACATCATCTCTCATAACCTTCATAGCAGTCCTATGAAGTAGGTACTCTTATTTTCCCATTTTACAGATAAGATAGAGGCACAGAGAGGTTAGGTAACTTGCCCAAGGTCACACAGTAAGTGTAGAGCTGGGGCATGAAAAAGTCCTGATTGCCTCTAAATCCTCATAACCATTTTATTATACTGCCTTGATGATAGGACAAACCCCCTGCCTCAGTGACTTAAAACAGAAAAAGAAGTAGCGTTGGTACTGAATATTTCACTCTGTGGCTATTCTTTCCCTCTCCCTGGCTGTTTACTTGCTAGCTTTCTAATGATACTTAAATTATTCATTTGGCATATCTCCTTTTGTATTTTACCTCTTTTTCTTTGCATGTGCATCATGCATCCTATATAATAAAAAACTAATATGCAAATAGACCGAACGGTAGAGTGACAGGTCACTATGATGTGCACTGACCACCAGGGGGCAGATGCTCAATGCAGGAGCTGACTCTAGCCCACAGGCCCCATGCCAGCCAAGGCAGGTGCCAGCGGGCCACCCCACCCACTGCCCGATTGCCCTGCTAGCCGCCCGGCAGATCAGCCCTGATCACCGGCCAGGCCTAGGGACCCTACCCGTGCACAAATTTGGTGCACCGGGCCTCTAGTGTTTCATATCAGCAAATGAAGTATCCAGGAGAGGTCTGTGCACAGCAAGGTTGGAAGGAGCCTTTGCACTTTGGTTTGTTCATGAACTTGACACATACAGCCAGGCATAGGGGGCCTTTTGATATTTAAAAGTGTCTGGTTTGCCAATCCCCAAACTTACAGGCCCTCCACATATTTCTTATGTTTTCTTCACATGAGCATGTTAAGGCTTAGAAGCAGAATCCAATTTTGTAGATTGTTATGTCCTTTAAGATGATGATAAAACAATTTTTACTCTTTGAAAATAATGTGTATAATAACCTACTGTTTCTATAAAAAAAATCTATATGTGTGACAAGAACATTGTCTAGAAGGTTAAACAAGAAATTAAAAGCAGCAGTTACCTTTGGTGTTGGTGATGGAAAATGGCAACTGAGCAGATGGGGTGGGAGGGAGACTTCTCACTCAGCACCTTTCCTTACTTTTTGATATTTGAGTCACAAAAACTCATTGACTACTTTGAAGGCAATCAGAGGCTACACCATCTTCACAAGATCAGTCAGTTAGGACTTAGTTATTCTAGAGACAATTTTTCGCAAGCAGTGAGTGGCAGTTAAAAGCCTAAAAAGAGATGGTTCCTTTCCTGTACATACAGCCCATGTCACACCACTGAGGGCGTAGAAATATGAAGTAATGAGAGAGTAAAATGTAAATTGTGTCACATATTAACAGGGTCTCAAATCACAAAACAAAAAGTGGGACTGCCGCAGGACTTCTCAGAGCCTTTAATGTGCCAGTGTGCATTAAGATCTCCTAAGAGGGGGTGGACAGTGTTTCCTAAAGTTATTTAACAGTGGAACCCCACTGCCCTTCAAGGAGTATCTTACAGAATTGCAGTACTAATTTTGTGTGTAGGGAACATATTTTGGAAAATGCTGGATTGTCAAGAACTCTAGCAAGTGAGAGATGCTGTCGAAGCTGTATGTGGAACTTTGAGTTCCTCAGAGCTGAACCACACACTCACCAATGCAGCATGTCTGAAACTAAGATCCCTTTTGAATAAAAATATACAGTACGTTCGATTCAAGGACTAGTGAGTGAATACCTGTGCAAGGTGCTCTGGGGGCTCTGGGCCTGCAGGCAGGAGTAGCTAAGGTGTCTGGTACGTGGGATAAAACTGCCTCCCGCAGCAGAGGGAGGACCTCAGCCATCAAAAAGGGCTGGTTCTAATTCCACAGACGGCATGGCCTCCTTTATTCTCATTTCTGAAGTGCTTGTGGTGAGCTGTGTGGCTCGTTACATATTGTCGGTGCCCACATCTACTTCTGAATCGAATTGAATATTAGCCCAGGCATTTGACAAAAGCAACACTCAACACCCTTCAAACCAGGACAATGAAAGTGAACAGGAACAGGATCCGTGGCATGGGTTGTGCAGGGAACATTCATCTATGTAAATGGGCAACTTAAGTCTCATTTTATGCCTGTAATCCAGAGGGACTGAGCTGTTACTCCTAAGTTGCACCACAAGTAGTAACAGGGTGGGATCCATGTGCATCGTCACTGTCATTTGTGTCTAGGGTGAAGCTGCACTCAGGAACCCTTTACCAGCATAGAGAAGCTGGGAGAAATGTTCTGGAAGTGAACCTTTTAAATTGACACACGAGTTGAAAATAATAATAAACAAAGACCACTTGGAAGTTGAATAAAGCGTTTTTATACTAATATATGCCATTGTCTCTCACAAAGTCCTCCTCACAATCTTGAGAGTGAAGGAGGTGCTCACATCTTCATTTTACAGAAAGCGAAACAGAAACGCAGAAAGCCTAATAACCTGCCCTTGGTCACACAGCCAGCAAGTATCATGCTAGGAATCAGCTCTACCTATTCTGGTGCCAAACCTCGCATTCACTTCAGTACGCCTCACTTACGTGGACAGAAACGCTGTCCCCCTGGGGGAGTTTATTCTAAACCCTCACTAGTCATATGAGATAATATTAGGAATTCAGAAGGACCTCCTTCCTCACTTCGTCACACACACCTTGGTTCAGAACTTGGGAGATGTACCTTGTGTTAAGAGGCTTTTAGAAGGTATGTGAAGGAGGGCGAGATAGAGGTCAGAGGTCATTGGGGAGGATTCCTGCACTGGGGGAGTTGAGGGCCTGGATTTCTCACCAAATATATGGTTTGCATTCCAATCAACTTTTTATCCCGCTAACATACTGAGCTTTTTCTCTGCCTGCATCATCGCTCACATTTCTTTTGTTTGCTTCTAAGCACCCTGACTTGTCCCTTCAAAGCCAATCTCAAACCTACTAGTAGATGTGCATAATAGCCACCTAAGCAAATGTGAAAAATGCAGATTTCCTGCTCCATCATCAGAGATTCCGATTCACTGGGTCTGGGAAAAGCCTGATGATCTGAACTTTTAACAAGCCTTTTAGGTGATTCTGTTACACAGTTTAAGAAGCCCACACTTCTTCAATTCTAAGAGCCTGCAGTGATATCAGAGGAAGTCTAGTGTTTTAAATAATTATTCATCCTGTTCATCAATACCTCTTTGAATTTGTTTAATTGCACAATAATAGAAAATCAGTGTGATTTAACCCAATCAACATTCAATTCAACTCTGCAAACACCTTTTGTTTGCTTCACACCAGGAGCTGTGTGAGGCTATGGGAATATAAAACATGATCTCTGGCCTCCAAGAACTTATTAGAGGAGATGGATGTGTACACAAGTCCCATAACCAAGTGGTTTTAAAAAGCAGAATTATTGGGGTACTCCTAAAGCACACAAGAGGAGGACTCAGCCTGCCTGGAGGCCTGGGGTGCTCCCAGAGGAGGCAGCATTTACGCCGAACTTGGTTTCAACATGTCCTAGTAGAGAAAGGGCGTTTAGCAAGAGGGGACATGATGAGCGAAGATAAGGAAAATATATATGTGTTCTTGGAGCCCAGAGAAGATAGAGTAGAAGTAGAATATAGTTGGAATAGGTCATTAAAATAGTTTTCATTTTCATGGCCTTTTACAATATTTAATTTAATCCTTTCATTGGAGAATATTTTTTATTTGAAAAATAAAAATACTAGCAAGTGACTTGTTACTGAAAATAAATTCCACAAGACTTACAACAAGATACTAATTTTTGGTGTGTGTGTGTGTGTGTGTGTGATAATGAGATCATAGAGTGTTGTTGCTCTGTTGTCAATATGGAAGGTAATCAGTGACTGATAAAGCCACATCCTGAAAGAGAAGAAGCATATGTAAACATCCCACATTGAAGTGTAAAATACTATGTGAATCTGTGGCCTTCCTTTAAAATGCACATGTATTTTCCAGTTCAGGCTGTCGTTCTCTCACTGTCTGTTCTCATTGTGCAGATCTGTGCTCAGATTTGGATCTCTCTTACTTTTCTCCTCTGAAGGACTCCACGATCCTTTGGAAGGGAGCTGTTTCCATGTTTTGAGGTCAGGGAAAAGTCAGGATGGGCCCGAGAAAACCTGTGTTAGCAGACAGCATGCATTCTTCTATAAAACGCGGGAGGCAATGTTCAGAGGCCAAAAATGTCAACTTCAAGGGGTTTCCCTTACCCAAGTTGAGCACTACAAAATAAAGTAAATTACATAATGTTTAATCAGAATAGGTGTCAACTGTATAGGAAAAAATATTATTCCTAATGATTTGCAAAGGGGAATTGATATAAGATATATAAAAATGTAATTATAATTCAGAGAAGGTTAATTTGATAGGCCATATTTAGTAACTTATGGATTTTTCAAATTAAGGGAATCCTATATAATAAAAGGGTAATATGCAAATTGACCAAATGGCAGAATGACCAGTTGCTATGATGCACACTGACCACCAGGGGGCAGATGCTCAATGTAGGAGCTGCCCCCTGGTGGTCAGTGCGCTCCCACAGGGGAGTGCTGCTCAGCCAGAAGCTGGGCTCATGGCTGGCAAGCACAGCTGTGGTGGTGGGAGCCCCTCCCACTTCTGAAGCAGCACTAAGGATGTCCCACTGACATCAGTCAGAAATCCTCTGAGGGCTCCCAGACTGCGAGAGGGCGCAGGCCGGGCTGAGGGACCTCCCCCCCAAGTGCACGAATTTTGTGCACCAGGCCTCTAGTATAATTATACATGAATATTTTGTCTGATCTCTTAAAAAATCAGTTTATAGTTAAGTACCTTTTAGTTCCTATATGAGCAGGAAAGAATAAACAGCCGAATTGAGGGTAATTCTAAGGAAATTAGGTGCTGTAGTGGAATAACAAAGACCAACCAGAACTGGTAGAACAGTGTCCACACTTCACGGGCACCGGTGGTCACACCAGCTAACCCAGGGGCAGAGGTGTGTCACAGTGCGTTCCAAAAGGATGAATCCGCCTCCTTTCTGAGATTGGCCCTTTTCCTTTAGTCAGATGAAATATAAAAATACTAAAATCACTGAAACTTTTGAGAGGCAAACCTGGGGAGAAATGCAAATAAAATAATAGTATTTAAATCTAAGGTATTAACATTTGAGAAAGTAGTGTGTGTTTTTTAAAAAAATATGTTCTTATTGATTTTAGAGAGGAATGGAGAGGGAGAGAGAGATAGAAACATCAAAGATGAGAGAGAATCATTGATTGGCTGGCTGCCTCCTGCACGCCCCACACTGGGCATGTGCTCTGACTGGGAATCTAACCGTGACCTCCTGGTTCATAGGTCCATGCTCAACCACTAAGCCACGCCAGCCGGGTAAGGAAGTAGTTTTTGTTGCAGTGTACAGGTTGGTGTTTTATTATTTTAATAGTGCAAGTGTACACTTTTAAAGTGTTTAATTAGTAAAGATAATTTATTATGGTAGAATTGTGGTTTTAATAAGCAAATGTTGAGAAGTATTTGCATTCACAATCAATATTTAAATATTTGGGAAATATTAAGTAATAAAAATATGTTTTAAATCATTTTAGTTATGAGGATATTTAAAGGAATGTTGACTGTTTAATGATTAAAGAAATATTAACTATTTCATACATTTATAAGACTATTAAGCTGAATATTAAACAACAAAAAGTAGTAAGTCCCAGAGGATGCTTAAATCTTAAATAACTTATCAATGGTTACTGTGATAGAGTTCATTTAATTTAATAAGCATATATTACATTTATGTATCTATTTGTTATTGAAATACAACTAACATATAACAGTGTATTAGTTTTAAGTGTACAATATAATCATTTGATATATGCATAGTACAAAATAATCACCACAAGAAGTTAACATCCATCACCACACAGTTACAATTTTTTTTCTTGTCATGAAAACTTTCAAGATCTACTCTGTTAGCAACTTTCAACAATTTAGCATTGGTGATTATAGTCACCATGCTTTCCATTCATCCCAGGACTTATAACCGGAAGTGTGTACCTTTTGACCACCTTCATCATTTTGCCCACCCCTTACTAATCTGTTCTCTGTGTCTATGTATTTGGTTTGTTTTTTTTCAGATTCCACATATAAGTGAGATCATACAATATTTAACTTTATCTCACTTATTTCACTTTGTATAATGCCCTGAAGTTTCATTGATGCTGTCACACATGGCAGGATTTCCTTCTTCATATGGCTAAATAATATTCCCGTACATTATTTTGAAATGAAAATTTGGAAGTGCAGATTAAGAGCACCCATACCCCACTCCCTAACACACCACAGACTCCCACAACTACAAGACAGATGAGTGAATCAGCACAATTACTCAGGGGCGGTGAGTGTCTGACCCCAGCTCAGGATTTTCTTCCACACACACCTCATGCAATGGTGTGGTACAGGCACATGTGACTGGAAAGGGGACTTGGTTATGGGAGGCCTGGACAGTCCTGGCCATTTGCACAGGGAGTGGGACATGGTGGAAAGCATGCTGGGAAGGAGATGCGATTTATTGTCTTAAGTCTGCCAATAGCTAGTGTGTGATTGGGGGCAACTTCTTAACTTCTTTATGCCTCAGTTGCCTCACCTGTTTAATGTGGAACCTAGAACTGCATTTTCTAATGTCTTCCAGTTCTCCTGTCTCAGCAATAGAGGGAGTCTTGCTAACCTCTCAGGCCTGGCTCCTCAGGAAGCTGCCTCAGCATCTACAAACAGGAGCTCAAGAACCCTCGACACGGTCCAACTGTCTTCTGTCCTCTTCAAACTCAGACATTAATTGAAATCTTTGGTATTGGCTGCGTGTTCCTCCCATTCTCTTTGCTTCCATGGGTTACTCTTTTCCCATCATTTCACTGCGCTTTTAGAAGGCAGGGAAAGTGTGTCAGGCAGCCACCTTGAACTGTTACCTCCTCATTTGACTTTGAGTTGAATTTACCCTACCAGGGCCTGGGGTCCATCCCTCTCCCTGTCACAGACATTCCCACGCAGTTATTAAAATAACAGTCTAAATAAACAGATAAATCTAAGGGGTTTTATTTATTTAAAGTTTGACAATTGGCTTCCTTAAAATACAGATTTCATTATTTCCAAGTATTTCAGATGCTACCTGCCAGTGTTTTCTCTTTTATTGTTGATAGTGTTAGAGATGTCTCCCATTTTCCTTCTCCAAGCCCCCCCCCCCTTTACCTCTCTCCACCCAGCGCCCCCTCCAGCCTTCACGACATTGCTGTCTGTGTCTGTGGGCTACACCTATATGCATATATGTTCTTTGGCTAATCTATTTTTAATTTTTTAATATATTCCCATCCTTCCATGTTACGGCAAGCTGGGAAGAGAAGATGGAGTATCTCAAATTTTAGGGGCAGTGGGGAAATTGCCATAATTAAGCTTTGGTTTACATCAGTGTTCTCAAATTTTCCCAAGCATCAACATCATCTGGAGGGTTTGTTAAAACACAGATTCCTGGGCCCCAACCCTGGAGTTTCTGGCTCAATAGGTCTGGAGTGGGGCCCGAGAACTCTCATTTCTAGCAAGTTCCCAGGGGATGTCAATGATGCTGGCCCAGGGACCACACTCGAGAGCCACAGGTGTATTGAAAGCAGATGAATAATTTATTCTGTTTAATAAATATTTGTTGAATACCTACTCCATGTCAAGCATTGTTATAGGAATGAGCAAAAGAAATGTGGTTTCTGCCCTCAACAACCTTTTCTGATGGAATTTTCCAGTTTTTATCTAGAGGTTTGGAAGTCTCTTTATAGTTCAATATATCACATTCATTTTCTTCTTTGTGCCTCATTAAGGTTCTCCAGCAGGTCCATCCTTGCCTATAACTAGACTCTGTTTCTCTTCCCCACCCCAGCCCTTAATCAGCATTTCCCCCCTCATTTTTACTGTAGCAGTTAGGAGTCCCTAGCATATCACTTACCCTTTATTCTAGACGCTGTTCTGTATTTCTTTCTACTTTATCTGCACCCTCACTGTGGAGGGCAACTATGAGGCAATGTCTTACATTTATTTGCAATTCCTAACCCTCAGCTCCTCTTTGAACATTCTAGAAGCTAAACATGAGCTTGTTGATAGATTCACTTGGAACCCCATCATCACTTTGGAGAAGGTGGAGTAGAATGAAAATTGCCACCAACACCAACAACCAGTCAGACCACACGGTCAGACACTGTTTGTGGTGGCTGGAGTGGAGTAAAGGGCTTGGAAACCAGAAAAAAAAATGAGTGTTTGGTTTAGGATTTTGCTAACTGAGAAAGAGCCAAGAGTGGTTAATTTCCCTTTCAGGATAAAAGTCACCTTGTAAACAGGATTTCTGTCTAAAAAATGTAATGTGGTCCAAAGTTATGGAGTCAAGTGGCCATTGGTATTTTCTTGTCTAGTATATCTTAATTTTTCTAAAAATTAGTGCTGAGCCAATAATAAGTAACAAATAGGTCCGAGATCACATTTTTATTACAATTGGATTAACTGGAAATTAACTGGCACAATCTGGTCCAAATATATTAAGATCACAATGAAACCCTGTTTACCCTGGAATAGATTGCTACATGGACATAGAAGAACAGTGCTTCAAAGCTGGAAGGATCTTTAGCACAATCCAGGAATTACAGTATCAGATCGTTAAGTGAAGCTCTCGACCTGGTCTCAGCCAGTCTGAATCTTTACTCTGCCACCTCTTGGGGCATGTGATCTTGAGAAATTTCTTCATCTCTCTGAGCCTCAGTTTTCTTTTGTGTAAAGATATAAAAAAAGTATTACTTAGTAAAAGACTTAATGGGAGAAATAAATGGTGATATAATAAGGTACATGAAGTGCCAATACAATGCCTAGCACATAGTAATAGCTCAATGAAATAGCTAAGTGGCAGTTATTATGTAGTTGAACCCTATCATTTTACAGATGAAGATACTGAGGCTCATTGTAATTGTGGTAATTTAGGGACAGGGCTAAGGCAAGAATTTAGAATTTCTGAATTCCAATCCAGCACTCTATTCAAGATAATTTGCCATTCATCACTCACTTCGTAATTTGAATCTTTCTAATATATAATTTGTGAAAACTGGAATAGTGAACTGAGCTAAAATAAATATTTCCCACTTTATATGAAAATTTTGTTTCAAGTTGAATATACATATATAACCTACTTATGAAAAGGACTATTTCTAAGCTCTTCAATAGTATCATTTAAAAAGTCAATCACAGACATTATTTGTAACCTAGTCATATTAATTATTTAATTGAAAGGTCTTATTCTTGGCAACATTAATTTGAGTGTTGACTAAACCAATTGGAGGTGTGTAATACATATATGTATACTTAATAAAAATTGCTGCCTCCTCGTCATGAAGCCCCATCAATACAGGAAATTACTACTATAAGAGATCCCTAATAGAAATATTGTCTCTTGTGAAACCAAAGTCATTACACCAACACATCTAGGTCTGTGTTTTAAAACTTGTGATGGTCCAAATACCCTTCAAGCTCTCATAGAATCTTAAGTTCAGCATCTACTTAGCACCTACTGTATTCCAGACATTGCAGCCAACATTAGTCAACCTGAGAGTTCCTCCTCCTGTTCAGCAATAGAACATGGGGAAGTTATGGCTTATTTATTTTTCAATAAAAGCTCCATCAGATTCCAGGTAGTTTACCTAGTCCAGATGGGAGCCAGTTGCCATGGACATAATAGCTATTCAATATACAGTAGCTCAATTGAAAGTGCCAAAGATGTTACTTGTGTGATAAAAGTGATTAAAATTTCATTTAAAGAATGATTCTGCAGAGATTGTGCCCAAGAGGAAGCCTTGATCTAATTTTAAAAAACACACACACAGAAACCAGAGAGCAGGATGAATTTTTTTCAATGACAATATGATTCCAGATAAAAGCTGTATTAGCCAGGATGATTTGGCGTGCAAGAGCAAGCAACTTATTCTAGAAGAAAGAGGAAATGTGCTGGCTCACAAGCCAACAGGAAGATAGCATGGTGCTGGCTGAAATCAGGGACTGGAGGGCTATTGACTTTCTCCATTCATTCTCAGACCAGCTTTTCCACCAGGAAGGAGACCTGTGTGCTACCAGCTATGGGTTCATATTCTTTACAGCCTTGGGAAGGGAGAAAAGAGCTGCTCTTCACCCTGCTCCAGTTGAAATAACGGGGGGAAGGACTCTGAAAGACCTGCCTTAAGCCGCATGCCCACCATCACAGTTGTCATGGCCAGAGATGTGAGGAACCCATGAACAGAGGCACCTTTCTGAGTACATTAGATCCATCTACCGCTGCTAGCATTTATTGAATGTTTTCCTTGTGCCAGTCCAGTCACTCTCTCATTTACTTGTAAGGGAAGGATCATGAATACAGAAGGCATCTGTAGGGACACACTGAATTGTCCTGAGGGACACAAGGGAGCCTGGCCTGGAAGAAGAAAGGGAAACCCTAAGTCACTAGTGAAAATAAAAAGCTGGATCCGCACAGCACGGTATCTCCTCTGTTCTTGGATCAACAGGAACAGGAGTGAACTCCAAAGGCAATCCCCTTCATCACCACCTTCAGCCCCAAACACCATCTGAAGTGGTGTGGATTCAGGTTTTAAGGGGTATGACGTTAATACAAGTTGGGGGGGAATTTCTCTTTTTATGAAAAAGATACCAAAACAGTTTACTTTTGCAAAGTTTACAACATACTACCATCTGAGCACACTGTTAGTGCCCCATAGCTGTGTCCCTCTCAGAGAGCAATCCTGAAATGTAAGCTTCCTCAGCTTCATGACACATCTGCCTCTAATAACACTTATCACAGCAAACTGCAGTTGGAACCAGATTTTAAATGGACATCTAGGGTCTCAAATATCACTCTTTTTCTAGAATACCACCCTACAGGATCCCTCCCCATTGGCCCTTGTCTTTTGAGAACTTATAAAATTCAAACTCTTTACTAATTTATATTATTCTTCTACCTCGGTTAACTCAAATTCTGAAAATGCATTATTTTTATAATTATCTGAAACTGACTCCCACACATGATTTTTTCCTTCTTTAACACAATGTCATCACTGACTAAGGAGAAATGGGTTTGAGAACACCACTTATTCCAAGGCAAACTCTTTGGCCTCAGTGTCATGGACTTGAACCTGACGTACCCAGCCACTGCAGGGCTGAAACTGATAGTCTAGTCATGTAGGGGATTTTCCTGACTCCGTGTCTGTCTCCCCATGGCTGTTTATTTGTACTGCTGTCTGCTTTGGTTTGGGACATTGACCTTATAAGTTGCTTCCCCAGCCCAAGCCTGTAGCCAGAGAACTAGGAGTTTCCCTCTGTGCTCCTCACAGCCAACTAAAAGGAATTGGCTCTTGATCCACACTGTTTAACTGAAGAGGGAGAAGGGGAGGGAGAGGAAGAGGGAGAGGGAGAAAGGAAGGGGGAGAGGGAGAAGGAAAGGGGGAGAGAGAAGTCTTTTAAAATCAATGCCAAGCCAGCTGCGCCTCTCTGAACAGCTGAGTCATAGACAATCAGGCAGTTTAGTTGGAAGGCACACTGTACATGCTAACTCTTGGGTTCCGGCTGGAGCGGAGGATAGTTAAGTAAAAAGGGAGGAGGAATCAGAAAAGAAAGCCACAATTTAATCTCAGATAGCACTTCACTCCGAGGCTCCCTGTGATCAGAGGTGAACAACAAGAAGCTGGTTCCCCTACAGATGAAACTCCATCCTCATGTGGTTAGTCAAGAATCTCTTAAAGAAATCTGAACGTTACTATTTGGTTTTTTAATTCATAAATTACGGTAATTGCTAGAAGATGCTGGCTGCCGCCTCCTTATTGGAACTGGCTAAAGGTTGTCTTAAAATGTCGACCACTGAGTCACAAATTCAGAATCAGCTGTGTCGTGGCTAGATCTGGCAGTCCCAGGAGGTACAAGAAGGTCATTATTACAGAAATAGTTGGAGTGAGGGTTATAAGTCTAAAGTTTGTCTGAAATAATAATTTTTAAAAAATCTCCAGAGTATGGCAAGGGAGGCTGGAAGGGAATCTAAGGAGTATGGATGTGAGCGTAGTGGAACACCATTCTCTTGGGCAGGGAGTTCACTCCAGGTGGCTCTCCCTGGGCAGTGCAATAACATGTGCCCGCTAGGAGCATGGTTACTCATAGGAGTCACTGGCTTATTTTTGTGTGACACAAGAATCTATCAACTGTCTGCTGTCGCCTGTATGGCTGTGGCTAATGACAGGTCTCTGTGACCATCTTGTCTACCCAAATGTCTAAGTAACCCCCAAGGCCTGCTCTTTCCAATTTTATGCACAGAGTATGGAATGTTTCAGAAGAAAACCACAGTGCCATGCTAATACAATTCCCTACAAAACCACCATATCGAGACACAGCTAGGCCCAAGGCTGGGCAGTGATTTTTTAATTCATTTCTTCTTACTGCTGTCAGTTCTTCTCTTCTAGACACAGACTAGACAGATAAAAGGTGTGTGTGTGTGTGTGTGTGTGTGTGTGTGTGTGTGTGTGTGTTAAGGAAATAAGCACCATGGTCTCCTCTCTGTTGATGACCTGAGTACCCTCTTACCTGAGGCCTCTGCTGCCATCTCCCCTTTTTCTCCCCAATTCCAGATCTCATTTTGCTCTAGGGCCCCCTCCAAATGGCAAATTCTAGATTTAGATGAGTGTGGCCCAATGAGAGTCATCAGTACTCTATTATCTTACAGAGGCAGAGCACTGGTTTCACATGATTCTAATATGACGTCACTGGCCACTATAATCTTCTATTTTACATGTCAAAGGAACAAGCAGATCACTCAACCTTTTATCTAGCAAACTTGTGCACTGACCACAGAGTGGTTGAATTTAGGAAGTGGGAGATATCTGATCAACAAGTTATAACAGTTATGCTTGATGATTAGGTCTCTTCCACTTCTTAGATAATTTGTTCACTGCTCCACTCCAGCTGGTTAGCAAAGATGGATACTATCTGACATTAACATCTTCTGGGGCTTACCTACTTTTGAGAACATAATTTTAAAAATGAAATGTATTGTCACAAGTCCTTCTGGTTTAAGTCTAAAATGAATTTTGACTCTTCACTGTGATCTGTAAACAAAACTTTGTGTTAGTCAACAAAACTTTCTCACTAACTCTCTTTAGTTTGAGCAAATAAGGCCAATTCTACATAATCAAAAAAGTTGAGAATCAGAGAAATCATCTATGTAGTTTCAAAAATGGGTCTGAAGTCAGATTTTTCTGCTGGCCATATGACTTGGGCTTCTAACTTAACTCTTCTGTGCCTTAGCTTTCTTGTCTATAAGATGAAGATAGTAATTGTCCCTAATAAGAGTGCCATAATTATAGGAATAAGTGACTTAATATGTGTAAAGCACCTAGAATAGTGTTGGTACATGGTAAGCGCTCAATCAATCTGTATTATTGTCTGAACCATGGTTTATCCCTTTGTGATCAATGTCAAATTCAGCTTGCAGACCTATTTTATTTGGCCCACAAAAATGAGTATAATTTTAACATTTGAATGCCTTTACTGAGGGCATATATGCCGGAAGCCAATTCCAGCATGTCATAATTTGCAAGAGTTTCATCGAAAGGTTGATGGAACTTGGGGACTCAACAGGGTTGAGTCACACATGTAGTCACCTGTTGGGAATGGCTGAGAGCATTTCCCCAAACCTGAAAAGGGATGATTGCTTGGCTGCCAGACAACTCAGGGCATCTTAATCTACATGTTATTGCCTCCTACTGGCCAAACACCTGAACAGCCATAGGCTAATTCCCCCAAATCTGACAATGCCTCTGTATAGGAAACCCTGACCCTTTGAAGTGTATATCTCTTCCTTGCCTCAGGACAAATTGTGTTAATAGAAAGCATGGGGTCCTGAGACAAGGAGATCTTAGTTTCCTTTAAGCTAAGCTCCTCTGACCCCCTAATGCCTTTCAAAATTATGCTTCATCTCTGGACTCCTATTTAATCTACGCACAGCCTTCTCCAGATTGCTGAACCCTTTTAGATGCCGGGACAAGAACACCGGCACATATATGCTCTAGTTTTGACTCAAGCCCCACCTCTCCCGATTGTGTCATGTTATCAGCTTGGCCCTGAGTCTGGAATGCAGACTTAATAGGGCAGAAATTGTCAATGACATGTTTCATTGCTGACTCATCAGTGGCTAGCAGTTAGATGGGGCTTCCTCACTATTTGTTGAATGAACAAATGAGTTTGCACACACACAATTAATCCTTTCTATAATAAACCCTGCAAAGAGCTGCCCAGCTGTGGCATCAAAGTCTCCATGACAGGTATTCACTACCTCCCATTCTGTGTATGGATATTTCTGTTTGTTGGGAGTTTATTTGTACATTGAGTCCAAGTCTTCTCCTCAGTAGCTTTTTAATTCTCATTCACTCCTCTGACATTTTGAAACTGTTGGAGAAAATCTTGACAGAGAAAGAAATGAATACCCAGGAAACCCAGTGACTCTCAGGAAGTCATGGCCCATTGTTGGGATCCCAGCCCATGAGTACACACTTCCCTTGGGAATCAGCAGGTACTTTTGTATCATGACTTGGGAGTCTCTAGTGCCTTGAAATATCTGTTCCTCTGACAACCATTCAACCATCAAAGATCATTCCTTTGAATCCTGAAGAGTTTTTCAAATCTATTGGATAATCTTCTCTTGAAATGCAATCATGAGCTCTTTCCTTTACCAACCAACACCTCAGTTATTCATTAATCCTTTGATAAGAGTGAAAATGAACAAGAAGAATGGGGCACAGAATAGGCCCTGAGGAGAGAGACACATGTTTAAAGGATGGGAATTCAGGAAGAAGAACAGAAGAGCCAAGCCTCATCTACTTCACAGGAAAGTCAGACACTGCCCAGATCCACATGCGGCCTGATTAGGATATTGCTCAATGTCCCTTGGGGAAGGAATGGGGGTGGGGACAGGCAGTGGCTAATTTAATATAATCAGCATGCAATAGGCTTCTTCACCATTAAAGGAAAAAAGGAGGGGAAAAAAAGCATCCATTCGTATACTTTCTAGAATCTCAGTCCTAGCTGGAAATGGTTTTAGGGAAAGTGAGATGATGCAAGTCCAGCTCAGCTGGAATCACCCTCATTCCCTGGCTCCCCTTCAAACAATATAAATCTTTCATCAGGGATTGCATCTCTCTCTCTCCTTTTCTTTCTCTCTGGAGTAGTAACTCTTAAACTCTTTTGATCATGTCTCTTTGAGGCTCTGTAAAAGTTATAAATCCTCTCTCCCAGAAAAAGTGCACACATATTGAAAAAAAAATTTAAATATGTTTTTATTGATTTTAGGGAGAGAGAAAAAGAGAGGAAGAGAGAGATAGAAACACTGATGAGAGAGAAACATCCATTGGCTGCCTCCTGCATGCCCCCTTCTGGGGATCAAGCCCGCAACCCGGCCATGTGCCCTGACCAGGAATCAAACTAACGACCTCTTGGTGCATAGAATGTTGCTCAACCAACTGAGTCACATCAGCTAGACAACATTGATAATTTTGCTTGCAACCAATACCTTCACCCCTGCTAAAACCAGTGCTCATGGACTTAATTTAGGAATCTTGTCTTTATGGTTGTTTCATCAGTAGGATCTCAGTCCATTCTTGTGAAAGAAAGGAAAAAAGGAAGGGAAGGAGGGAGAGGGGAGAGAGGGAGGCAGAGAGGGAGGGAGAAAAAGGGACAGGGAGGAAAATATCCATGGGCCTCTCTTGAACTTTTTAAAACTTCAATTCAATAGTGGGGAATTAGGTGAGAAGGATGCTCTAGATTTACTTCGCAGGTAGTCCTCTTATATGATAGTGTGGTCAACCATCAGAGTAACATGGGGCTAGCCATTGATTTATATTTGATTATTTTCTACAATATTCATATCCTTGGAAAAATAGTCATAATATTGGCCTAAGACCTTTGAAAAGAAAATTAGCTGAAGTAATTGAGGATTTGGCCAATAGGATAAAAGATCTTGGAGAATTTAGAGATGTTTGGAATGGAGATTGCAGCAGCCTTGCCTTCTCCCTCTTCCATCTCTAATTCTGTGTAGGAACAGATGTAGGTGAGAGAAAAATCTTCAAGAAAATAATCAAATGGTAGGTAGGCACCCAATGGGAGGCCATATCTAGTGTGGTAGATCTCTCTGAGTCATAATAGAAGTTCTTTCTCTGTCAAGTTGGTAAATCAGCATACTAATTAGCTTATATCAATTAGCTTCTTTAGCTCAACTCTATTGGTTTTATCATTCCAGATCCATTCATACCTACATTGGTAATAATATAATGGTTTTTCTTTTGGGCAATGACTCTGCTCAAACTCTACATTTTAGGTCCATGTGGTTACGGTCGTCTGATCCATCCCTCTAGCTCTAGAGATAACATGTGGACTATATCTGGCCTATCAGTGTTTTGCAACCTTTCAAATAATTGACTTTCAGGAGCTGTGAGACCTAAGCCCAACCAATGGGAGTTGATTCTGGGATGCTTGTACTGGAATTATTGGACTGGAAGCCAGGAAGGTATACTAGTAAGCCTGGGTTTGCTGGGGACTATGAATGGAGAAGGCAGGTATGTGCAAGGAGCTAAGACAGAGGAAAGTAGGGCAGAGATGGAGAACAGTCAGGTCCTGGAGGATCTTTGAACCCTTGTATCCACCTCTCCTGAAGTTTTTCAGATACTTTTCGTTTTTTGGTAAATGTTTGATCTTAAGCCACTTTGAATTGGGTTTCTGTTCTTATGAATAAAGGAGTTGTGTCTGCTATATCTCTTTTGTGACCTCTCATTTTTTCGTAAGAACCTACCATTGTGGCTCTGACATCTGTAGATTTCCCCCACTCTCCTTATTTTATTATGTAAATGTTATTTCCTTGGTATGTTTAATAAAGCTGTTTTTTTATTATGGAGTATGAATCAGAAGGAGGTGCTCAGGGAGTGACTGTGCTCAGACTGAGGTCCCATGTTGGACCATTCGCTGGGAAACTGTCCCTGGGGCTTGAGGTGTTCAGGAGTCCAGAAAACCCCCTGGAAGGCAGGAAGTGAGCATGGTGCTCTGTACAAAGAAATTAGTATGGAGAACCTCAGTTGAAGAGATTAGCACCTGTGTTAACCCATACTGAGCAGCCTGTCAATCTGGTATCCAGCATAAGATGTGCCATTGATTGTAAACTTGAAAAATAGTAAAGGGCAGAGTGTGCTTAGGAAAAATGGTAGAAGTATTTAGCAATTTTCAGGGCAGAAATACTATATTACTAAATAGCTCTTAGAATAGAAAATAAATAAATGAATCCTATATAATAAAAGCCTAATATGCTAAGTGTCCAGTCGTCCAGTGACCAGTCGACTGCTCAACCAATCAAAGTGTAATATGCTAATGATATGCTAAGGCTGCTCAACCGCTCGCTATGACATGCACTGACCACCATGGGGCAGACACTCTGACCGGTAGGTTAGCTTGCTGCTGGGGTCTGGCCAATTGGGACTGAGTGAGATGGGCTGGACATGCCCTGGAGCCCTCCCACGGTCCCTCCCTGGCCCCGATCGTGCACTGGTGGGGGTCCCTCGGCCTGGCCTGCACCCTTTTGCAATCTGGGACCCCTTGGGGATGTAGGAGAGCCAGTTTTGGCCTGATCCCGCAGGCCATTTCCCTTGGGATGGTGCCAGAGGCAGGGCCCATGGCTGGTGAGCGCTGCTGCAGCGGCATGAGAGACTGATTGGGCACGAGCTCACAGCAGGCATAGTGGGGCCAGGATGAGCGGGTTTTGGCACAATCCCCACAGGCCACCCAGAGGGACCCCAACCATGCATGAATTCGTGCACCGGGCCTCTAGTAAAAGAAATAATTATAAGGTATTAGATAAATTAAATTCAGCATATTATGCTTAAGAAAGCACAGAATACACAATTTATGTTAGGACTATTTTTGTTGTTGTTAATCCTGACCCAAGGATGTTTTTTCATTGATTTTTAGAGAGAGTGGAAAGGAGGGAAGGGGAGAGAGAGAGAAACATCAATGTGAGAGAGACACATCAATTAGTTGCTTCTGGAATGCTCCAGAGTTGGGCTGGGGATAGACCCCACAACCCAGGTTTGTGCCCTTGACCAGAAATTGAACCCATAACTCTTCAGTGTGCAGCTGATGCTCTAACCACTGAGAACACTGGCCAAGGCTATTTTAGGACTATTTAAATCTACTCCAGTCATGAAAATTTTTCAAAAGATTTGGCATGGAAAAGAATAAAGTTTGAGTACCTGGAAAATTTGCTTATATGCAACACCTTTCTCTGATGATGCCTGATTAAACGGAACACTATTGCATTAGACATTGTCCTCCCAAACATGAGTTCTGTAAAATATTCCTTTGTAAAGTTTATGCTAAACGATCCCAGAAGAGTATTTTTTTATATTTGAAAGAAAATTTATATCAAGAATGCAATTCATCGGCAAAAAGGAGAGCCCCAGAGTCACCAATAGCCTGGAAACCAAATACTAACAACCTGGCCAGGATAATAGTGAGGTGTCCAGTACTGGTTGCTCAAGTCTATGTCTTTTCTTTCCTAGCCAAACAACCCCTTTCCCATCTAGATCTTATAAAACAGTGCCCCCAAACCTCAGACCCCAAGAAAGTGGGCCTCTGAGAAGTATCAAGAGAGAGTAGGATACCTCACCACATCCTCTACACTAGGTAAAGGGCCATGAGTCCTATTTAAGAATAAAGAAATTGAGAAACCCACACATCTAGTCAGAGGAAAAGGCAGAGACTCAGAAATTCCTGGCTTCAACGAGTACATTTGCTGCTTCTCATCAAGTCCTAAGGTCAACCAAATGGTGACAGATTGAGGCCTTTAAACACTTCAAGGCAGACGACATGTCAACCAGCACCACCTAGTGGAAGAGGATTGATAACTCACAACGTTTCTTCAACACTTTTGCAGGGTTGCTTTTTCATTCAATAGTGGACTTGGGAGAGCTGATTCGGCATCAGGCGCCTGTGCTGGAGAAGCTGGAAGATTACAAGAAACAGAAATAGATATGCTAAGAGCTGGAAATATTCTGGCCTATGGAATGCTCCAGAAATATGGGGAAAGAGAACTGAAATGGTTTCACATTATCAGCCATTACTGGGATTTAAGTTTATAAAATTAGAAGACAGCCCTAGCTGGTTTGGCTCAGTGGGTAGAGCATCAGCCTGCAGACTGAAGAGTCCCAGGTTCGAGTCCAGTCAAGGGCCCATGGCTGGGTTGTGGGCTCAATCCCCAGTGGGGGGCATGCAGGAGGCAGCCAATCAATGATTCTCTCTCATCATTGATGTTTCTATCTTTCCCTCCCTCTCCCTTCTTCTTTGAAATCAATAAAATATATTTAATAAAATAAAATAAAATTAGGAGGCATATCTTCTAACAGGACCAATGATAGTATTCATTACATTTAAAAGTAAAGGCCATATTTAAAATATAATCTCATGGGCAAAAAAGGAGAAAGGGTAGAGATATTTAGAGAAACACTGAGGGTTGGCTCTGCCCATTCTCCTTCATCCATTGGCCATCTGTATTCAGTCCATAGAAAGGAGGCCATGAGAATGTGTTGATGAACAAGTGCTCAGGTATACAAGAACTAATCTTGAAACTTCCTATTGAAAATTGTATTCCAACCCTTGACCCAGAACCAGAAAAACTGTGATAGCTGCCTATAGCTCTCTTCATTGTGGCTGGCAGATTGGGAAAAAAAATATGTAATTGTTCTGATTTCAAACCACTTCCTTCTTGTCCCAGATATTATTAGAATGGCCTGATTGATATCTGGTTTTGAACTCCCAAGCATATATGTATAATTAGGACTCTTGAGTGCCGATGAGCAAAACCAAGCTGCAACTAGCTTAGTCCAGGAAGAAAGAGTTTATTGGAAGGTTTCTGAGGATATTTTACAGTCAAAGAAATCGCTGAACAACAAACTGTGGAAAGAGGAAAGGTGCCTCTGGACCTCTGAAACAATGGGAACCAGGGGCTGGACGGTACCTGGGCTCTCTTGCCTCATCCTGGTCTGTGTCTGGGTCAGTTTCACTTGTTCTCACAGTGAGCCAGCTTTTCTTTTGTGGTGGGAAACATGACATCCGAATGGCTCTCCTTACAGCTTCTGCCACCTAAGACAGGTTGGACCTTTCCTTCCCTCAGTTCTGATTTTTTAAATTCCATGGAGGGACTGACTTACCAGGCAAAGGTCAGATGTTTATGGATGCTGTGCTGATAATGCTCCAGATACCCCTACAACTTACAAAACAATGGCATTTTGGAATCACCACTTCAACCTCCCTTGAGAACTCACATTAGGCAGTTTCTCAAACTAGGAACCCTGCTTCATTTTGGAACTCTCTCCCAAATATGTCCTACAGATCCATGACCACCCAGAATTCAACAGGGATGGGTTACTTACCAGGGGAAACCAAAACTGCCTCCAGGTCAGCTGCCGGAGGTCCAATCCACACCCATATTCATATGGGAGAGCAAGATAGTTCTAAACATTGATCCAGAACTGAACAGAATCATAATGCTGCATGTTCATAGGGTTAACAAGGCAGAAAGTGTTTTAGCCTAGGGTTTTTCTGCCAGAGGAACACCAGAGGAAGTGGATTTATGCCTTTGCCCAGGCTCCTTGGGTAGTGAGAAGGGTTATCTGTTAGGAGGTTGCAAGGGTTGGATTTGAGAACAGAAAATCTAGGCTTTCCTGTGGATGCATGTCCATCCCCGAGTCAGGTCTCAGGTTTCAAAATCATAGCCTATAAACAGCATGGCCGGCCGTACTTGGAGCTTTGTTCCCCTGCTCTAGAAAGTTGAAACCCCTTTCCCCTTAGACTGTAAGTCTGGAACCAAATTAAGTCCAGCTTGGGTCAAATAATTCTCAAAAGTGACAAGTGGAAACAATGGATTGAACCTTCAGATGGTTGAATTAGTGTGTTCTTGTCCTAGTTTTCAGCTAGTGTGGGCAACTGGCTTGAAAATCAATCTAATACAAGATAGCATTCTAAATTGTGATTATTTGTCAGGGTATAAAAGACTCTTGGTTAATATCAATTTTCTCCTCTTTATCCTATTCAGGTAAAGATTTCTCATCCGGTAATTGCAGTGAATCCAGAAGAAGGGGTGATGGTGAGAGGGGAGAGGTCAATTAAGGAATAATAGGTAAGAGCCCCAAATATGAGTAACTAATTTCACTATCATTGTGAACATTTTATCCAAAAAGTAATAAATGATGATATTTAAATGGCAACTCATGCAAGAATTGAAAAATCATTAATGAAAGGTAGAGACATACCATCTTTGGTGGAAAATACAGTATCATTAAACCAACAGGATAATAAAATTAACTGAAATAAAACTGAGAGGATTATCAGCAGAAGGGGTCTTTGGTGGAAGTGGGGCAGGTTGCATCACAAGATACTATGAAGCCAACAACTCATCAAAATGAAATTCTGCCTTAGGAGGGACTGTGGTAAAGGTAAATGAAATGGGTGAGATCATAGATTCAAGTATAGATCAAATCACCTAATAAGACAATATTTTGTGATTGTTACAATTAAATGTTTCACTGCAAGCCCTCATTTTTTTTCTATAAAATAGTTGCTTTCTTATATAGAAGAGAAGAATGTTTAATTCATTGGTTGGTGCTAAAACCATATTGCTGATTCAAGCATAAAAAAAAATCAGCACCCACAAAATAATTTATTTATTTATTTATTTATTTTTTTAAAATATATTTTATTGATTTTTTACAGAGAGGAAGGGAGAGAGATAGAGAGTTAGAAACATCGATGAGAGAGAAACATCGATCAGCTGCCTCCTGCACATCTCCTACTGGGGATGTGCCCGCAACCCAGGTACATGCCCTTGACCGGAATCGAACCCGGGACCTTTCAGTCCGCAGGCCGACGCTCTATCCACCGAGCCAAACCGGTTTTGGCCACAAAATAATTTAAAGTCAATTCTCTTTTTTTCTTCTTTATTGATTAAGGTATTACATATGTGTCCTTATTCCCCCAATGCCCCACCCCCACCCCACTCCCGTTCATGTCCTTACCTCCCTGTTGTCTGTGTCCATTGGTTATGCATATATGCATGCATACAAGTCCTTTGGTTGATCTCTCCCCCTTACTCCTCCCTCCCCTACTAAAGTCAATTCTTTGTAGATATAAATTCATAAAGCTTACCACTCTGGTAAAGATGAAGGAACTTGCTTCTTTGGGGCAATGGACACTCACATTTTGACAGAGAACACCCAGAAACTCCACTCCAGTTTCTCTTCATCAGAATTTGGTGTATGCCTAGTGTGGAGAGGATTTCGTGTTTTAATAACCTTTTAATGTGTCCAATGCAAAGATGCTGAGGAGGATATCCAGTGAGACCTGAGAGGAACTGGATGATGGGAAGGCACCCAAAGGGAGCAGAAAAGAGACATACAACCTCAGGAGGATAAACTAGGGATCACTGCATCTACATTATTGGAATTAGGTTCCAAGTTGAAAACTTTTTACTTGTTAATTTTTCATCTACCTATATATGTACTACAAATAATTGTGGTAGACTCTGGAGATACAAGCATATAAAGGCACACCAGCACTTCCTCTGCCCTCTAGGACCCCAAAAGCTCTTATGGAGGATCAACTTATTTCACTCTTACGTTTGTCAGGGCTCATTTGATTGCCAGAATAGAAATGCACACAAGTCTCCTAAACAAACAGAATTAGTAGGATTAGAGTTTTGAAAATGTGAGGATCCAAAAATCTCTCTCTCTTCTAGATCCTACTCTTTTGTTTACAGAGTAAATCTTAATTGATTTCTTGATATTCGAGTCTCAGCTTTTGAAACTATTAGACTTCATAGTTGTAGCACCCTCTGATGATAGTCTTTTGGGGCCAAATTCCAAATCAATAGGAGACTCTGATGAACACAATTTAAGCCAGGTATCAACTTACGCTTTCAACAAATATCTATTGAGCACCACAGAGGACAATACACCATTCATAACCCCATACATCTACATTTAGGGTTGGAATGAGGTGGAATGCAGCACAGACAATGAAGAGTTAATTTTATAATAGACGTTCAGGATGATAGGTGTCATGAAGAAGAATAAAGATAGGTAGGAGGTAAAGAATAAAAAGGAGGTGCTACTTTAGAAAGATACTCTGACAGAGTCTCTGGGGAGGTCAGAGTTGAACAGAGGCCCTAAGGAAGCGAGAGAGCAAGCCCTGAGAATAGGTAGCGGAAGAGCCTTCTAGTGAAGGACAGGCAAGTGCAGAAGCACTGAGATGGGCCCAGAAAGAAGACCCCTGAGACTGAAGCACAACAAGCAGGAGAAAATGTGGCCCACAAAAAGGTCCAAGATGGAACCAGGACACATCTGTCTAGTTGGTGTTCAAGACTTGGGGAACTATTAGAAGGAATTAAGCAGGAGAGTGCCATTACCCAATATTATTATTATTATTGTACAGTGAAGTTTGCTCAAGGTCACCCCAGCCAGGAAGTGGCAGACCCAGGATTCAATTCCGCGGCCATCTAGCTACAGAACCCAAGCTCTTCACACCATGTGATTCCCTCTCATTATGATGCAGGATCTCCTAGTAAGCTTTCCATAAAGGTTTTCAGATTTAAGGTTTATCAATGCTTCCAAACACATTGGACTTGCACCCTGAATACAGTGAAAGAAATATAGCAGTTGGAGCCTTTTTTACACTCAAAGGACACATGCATCTTTGCTTTGACAACTCCACTCATTTAATTCCCCACCTAAAGTCCTTGTTTCAGCTGCCACATATCTGTAGAACTATTCAGAATAGATTTTACTCCATCCCCTACTGCTCAGTCATCTTCACTCTACCTTCTGCAAACAGCATGTGGATTACCCTATTTAAGCAAGAGGGTAAAAAAGATAGTTAACCAGGATCATACAGCAAGGTAGCAACTATTCTGACAACAGCAATTCAGAAGGAATGTGAGAAAATTTGAAAGTGGATGCCTTCTCTAAGGATACCCCACTTTCAGGAATTTCTCTGTAGAGAACATGAAAATTGGAACCCAATTTCTTTAGAATTGAGTAGTTTTCAAAGTCTATGTCCTTTGTTAAAAAAAAACCTGTGGTACATCTACACAATGGAATACTACGCTGCGGTAAAAAAGGAGTTCTTACCATTTGCAACAGCATGGATGGAACTGGAGAGCATTATGCTAAGTGAAATAAGCCAGTCAGAGAAAGATAAATATCACATGATCTCACTCATTTATGGAATATAATGAACATAAACTGATAAACAAAAACAGATCCAGAGACAGAGAAGCATCGATCAGACCATCAAAACTCAGAGGGAAGGTAGGGGAGGATGGGGGTAAGGGGGAAAGATCAACAAAAGGACTTGTATGCATGCATATAAGCCTAACCAATGAACACAGACAACAGGGGGGTGAGGGCATGAGTAGGGGGGATGGGGGGTAATGTGGGGATAAGGACACATATGTAATAACTTAATCAATAAAGAAATTTTTAAAAAAGAGTGAATGGTGCATGCTCAGCATAAAAGATTGCATAGAGAAAAAAGAAGAGCACACAAGATGCTAGTTCTTTTCTTCAAATTATAGGATAACCTTGATGGACTAATTCTAATGGACCAGGGCCTTAATTTTCTTAAATTGCTGCCCTATGATTGCCATTTGTGTGAAGATGAATCAGATAATGCGGCAACAACTTTATTATAAATAACCTCATACCTAGATGCCAAATAATACGTGGCAGAATGTCTCTCTCACACACATAGATTTAACCCAATCTGTTTGTGGCAACAGGACTGATAAATATCAGTTCTAAATGGTTAGAACAGATATTTAATTAGCTTCATTCATTCATTCATTCATTCATCCATCCTATAAATATTGTTTAAGTGCCAACTACATTCCAGGCACTATTCTAGGCCCTGGAGAAACAACTCTGGGAATAAGAAAGGTCTTTCTCTCATGAAGCTTATATTCCAAGGGAGGTAGTCAAAAAGTAGACAAATAAATACGTAATTTATCAATTAGTGATAAATGCTGTGAGGAAAAAAGTAAAGCAGTGCAAGTGTGATAGAATGAAGGGAGATTGAGAAGTAAATTATTTTTATCAAGTGTGGTCATAGGAGGTCTCTCTGGTTAGGTGACATTTGAGCAAAGATATGGCCAAAACATGATCAGAGAAAATGATACTTTTAATTACCATATTTTGCTGAGCCACGGAAGAAGATGGGGCCATTTTAGGAATTGTTTCAACAAGATTTTGAAAGAAAACATTAACCCTTAGTTAATTAGAAAATACAACTGACCAGAATTCTTTCTAACCCTTTTTCATAAGCATTGAAGTGATAGGAAGACAATTATATATACATTAAGCATTCTTCTTCTTATTCCACTAGATGCCCAGTGGACAAAATTCATGCACTGAGGTGGGGGGGGGGGGTTGTCCCTCAGCCCAGCCTGTACCCTCTCCAATCTGGGACATCCCTCTCACAATCCTGGAGTGCTGACTCCCAACCGCTCGCCTGCCTGCCTGCTTGATTGCCCCTAACTGCTTCTGCCTGCCAGCCTGATCACCCCCTAACCACTCCCCTGCCAGCCTGTTTGACGCCTAACTGCTCCCCTGCCGGCCTGATTGCCCCAAACTGCCCTCCTCTGCAGGCCTGGTCCCCCCCAACTGCCCTCCTCTGTAAGCCCGGTTGCCCCCAACTGCCCTCCCCTGCTGACCCAATCGCCCCCAATTGCCCTCCCCTGCTGGGCTGTTCACCCCCAACTGCCTGCCCTGCCAGCCATCTGTGACAACATGGGGGCAGCCATCTTGTGATGACATGGGCGTGGCCATCTTGTGACCACATGGGGGCAGCCATATTGTGTGAGGGCATGATGGTCAATTTGCATATTATTGCTTTATTATATAGGATAATAATAATATTATCCATAGATAATATATCTATAGTGGAAAAAGAACAATTTTCAAAATCATTGAAGAGGAGGGACTGTGTAACTGGTGAATTCTACTAAGAATCCCAACTTCATCTCTTAGTGATTTTGAGTCAATTGGTTAACCTACCCAGGTTTCTTTCACTTTATCTCTGGAAAAATTATAATAATACCTGCCCTTTGAACTGCCTGTGAGGGTGAAATCAGATGCTATATGTAATATCTGGAGATCTAAGATATGCCTAAGAACAGCTTAATCTTATTGCCCCAAGGTCCTTAGGGAATTACTAATCCATGAAGAGTGTCACAAAACAATGCAATATACAGAAAATCTTATTTTGTTTCCCAGAAACAAAATTGTAAAATTTATGATGTCCAGGAAACCAGTGGCTTAAATGCACTTAAGATTTATTGAAATGATTATTTTACTACATTGTTGGTGGCAGTCTCTCATCTGGACTATTTGTTTAAAGTTTTTTATTCCAACTCCATATTAGGTCAACAGATAATAATGAGAATGAGTACCATGTCTGGAATTTTATGCTGAGCCCTAAGACTACAACAGGCAGTCAAACATGCTAGGCATATGCTTGACACAGGCTCTCATAGTCTGCAAGATTAACATTTCCCCTTGATCCAGTGGGGTGGGTCCAGTGAAATGGGCACCCATGAGTTTCCATGTAACATTCATTATAACAGTTTTGGAAACCCAGTACACACTTCATTGGATTTCCCTAAAATAGAATGAATGGGACCTGCTGAGTTCTATTTTAAACTTGTTTGCATATTATTCTTCCCTTTATTGCATATTTATAGCCTTAGGATTAGAAGAAAATTTCTGCATCCTGTCTAGTACTTAGAGCTCCATGTGGTGGTTCCTTTATAATATATTGAATAGTCTGGTTTCTCATTTCTGTTAGTTATTTCAGGAGGCTGGTGGCATGAGAGCTACAGGGTGCTCATGACTGCTTTTTCCAAACTTATTTTTAAGTTTTCCATGAACAAACCTAGTAAGTAAAGATTGAACCACTGTTGAACACCACCATGCATTCTTATTCCAAAATCTTTCTCCAGAGGTTGATGTCACTTTTACAGTCTTCCTCAAAATGGAAAGGTGAGATCTTGCTCCATTATAAACCCACTTTTAACATGGGCATGAACTCTACTGGAACTAGCATTGCACACATACCTGGAATGAACTGCACTGATCCTGATATCTGAGAACTTCTCTAAGCTGACAGCCTTGGAGGAGAGTCAGCCGACCCCTGGGAGGATGAGAGCACCTGATATTTTCCTGCTGTTGCAGAGGCCCTTGGATGCTTACTAACCCTGGACTAAGTGGACTTGTCAGCTTTGATTCCCAACACCAAGTGTGAAGTCAATGGGAAGCACTGAATTCTGTTCTCAGATGAGCATTTTGATAAAGTGATAGTAATCAAATCCGTATGAAGAAGTCTATTACTGAAATGAGTATCACTTTAATATAATACTGTGTACCTCATTTTTAAAGTTTATACAGCACTTTCTAGGATATTAGTTTACATATAATCTCTATAAGTCAGTCTAAAGGAAATCATCATCTTCATTTGATAGATGAGAAAATTCAAGGCTTAAGAAGTTAAGCATTTTGTCCAATGTTACACGGCTAACAAATGTCAGGTAGAACTAGACCCCAGGTCCTCAGAGTTCAAATCCTCTGCTTTTCTCCCTCTACTAAGGTCTTCCAATCCCTATGCTCTACAGATACACTTACTCATTAGTTCATTACAACAGCTACCTACTTGTTCTGTTCATGCTATTTTACCTTACACTAGATTCCTGATTTTCAGGTAGCTGATGGGCCATGGATCCTCAAGAAATCTCTAAAATCCACAATTGATTCTCTGTTGAAGAAAATGGGAAGAAGATTTGTGGATAATAAAAATTACATCAGAACACATGTAGTTCTGGGGCTTAATGACATAAGAAGACATTTAATTATCTCCTTCATTCCTTTTTAAGATATACATCAAATACTTCCTACCCTTTAAAACCTATCCTGTTCATCCCAAATCATAGTATGATCCTTCATATTTATTATCTAGACCTTCTATTACTTCTGGTTAGATCCTTAAACATTTACTCTCTAGAGCACTCACTTGTTATTTTGTGGTGAATGTCTTGAGTACCTCATATGTTATTGACTATTATTATTATGATTATTAAATTTTCCATATGTGAATTGCCTCTCAACTAGAGGCTAAGCTTACAGAGAGAAAGCAGGGCCATTACCTTAAACTTTTCTTAATAGGTTTAAAGTTGTCTATAAGGGGCAGGACAAAATTAAGCAAATAACTTATATGCATATATGCATAACCCATGGACACAGGCAATAGTTCAGTGAGGGCCTGGGGAGAGGGCGGGAGTGTAGAAGAGGGGTCCAATGGGGAATAAAAGGGGACATCTGTAGTACTTTCAATAATAAAGATAAATTTAAGCCTGGCTGGTGTGGCTCAATGGTTGAGCATCGACCCATGCACCATGAGGCCAGCGTTCAATTCCTGGTCAGGGCATATAGTTGTGAGCTCAATCCCAGTAGTGGGTATGCAAGAGGCAGTCAATCAGTATTTCTCTCTCTCTCTTCCTCTCTCTGAAATCAATAAAATGTTTTAAAAAAATTTTTTAAAGATACATTTTTAAAAAAAGAAAATAATATTTATAAGTGCTCACCCTCTCAGGAGCACACCTGGGTTCTTTCCTTCCCCCGCTCCCCCTCTCCCCACTAGCACATTACCTTTGCCTTTCTCTCTCCTAAGCTCCAAAGGCCCTTCTTCTGCCTCTGTAAGTTGTTTCCTGAGCCTATACAGCCCAGCTGGCTCGCTTCTACTACCTTTGTAATTTTCTAAATAAACTTTCTCATAATTTGGAGAAAAAAAGGGATAATTATAAAAATGGAACCAGGAAAAATATGTTGTTATAGTTATGATAATTGGCTAACATACTGATTTTATTCAAATCGTATCCCCACATTGAATGCAAGATTAGATTTTATATGGTTGTTTCCTGTAGCACCTTTTTCCCCCCTTTATTGAATAAGATATTACAAATGTGTACCGAGGATATAATACCAAATCTAATTCACTGAAAACAATTATACAAGAGATATAGGGTCATGTGGCCTTAATAGTTTTTTGTTGGGCTTTGAAGTCATCATATAAACAATAATTTACATTTTTATGTCTTTATTTAAAGAATTTTGATCATCTGGGTTGCCATTAAATGAATGGAGGATAAAACATAGTTCCCCTATTATATAATTTGGAGTTTCATTATAGAAACCCTACTATGGAAACTTCCCAAAATATTGCTTGGAGGAAAGAGGTTTTAGAGTTTGAATTTATCCTGCTTCACCAGTCTTCTTTTATTCCATTAATCAAATCATTGCTTGACTTTTTTCCTGGTTAGATGAATTCTGAAGAAGGTCATTTATAATTGGGTCTTCATCTATCAGACAAAACTAGCTGGCCCATTGCTGAGTTAGAGAGAGAGGAAATACTGACTCAACCCATTTGAGCAGAGAGCAGCGTGGGCAGGGAGGGTCAACCTTAAACATCTTTTATTGCAAAATAGTTCCAAATCTCTTGAGACTGGACGAGTGGGAGAGAATGGATTATGCTTCCCAAAGTAGAAGCAAAGAGGACAGGAAAACAACACTCTGATACAGAAAAGAAATGAGAGCCTGCCTTCTACACAGGCCACCATTTAACCACTTTAGTATCTGTGCAGCAACCAGCGGTTTCTAAGCCTTAAGAATCTGCAGTCATTAGTACAAACTGGAATTAATCTTAGCCTCGGCATTTCGTATTGAGAACAGAATTGGCCCTGCGATCCATAAATGACTCATCGAGGAAATACTTGGGCATGTCACACAATATGAGGGCAATATTTTAACAACAGAGAAACATGTATTACATGGGGACGAATCATAAATGAAAGGAAAATAAATTAAGAAGTCAAGAAACCAGAGGGAGACTCACAGCAAGAGGCAGATACCATTACTCTGGAAGTGAAACGCCAGCACTTTGGAGACAAAACATATGTGCTGGAATCATCAATGAACTGGAAATGAGACTTAAGAAATACCCAACACCAGTTTGCCTTCACTTCCTTTTGTGCTCGCCGTAGCCACAAGCCAAATAGTTGAATATAAAATGTCCTAATGGATGCAAGAGCATTTTGCAAATTAAGTGCTCTGAAAATATCAGCCATTATCATCATTATTGGGGAAGAGGAGACCACCATGTTACTCAGATTATGATGTCTAACAGCCAAATAGTTTTCCCAGAAGGAAGCTATGAAACGCTAAACAATTTTTTTAAAAAACACCACACTTAATTTTTCAGTGTTTGGTCTTGAACTGGCTTGTAGCTTGCTACCAATAAGAACTGCCTTTTTACCATCAAGGGCATCAGAAATGTAATCGGGAAGGAGAATGTTTGTACTTTTCTGTACTTTTTGGAGGAGCAAGAAGAGTCTGGGCCACGGCCCACAGTGCCCAGGCCAGGGTTCTGCCTGTCTCCCTCCCGTGCTCACTGTGGACATTGATAATCGATCATGGCAGCTCTGCTAATCTCATCAGCAGCCTTAGAATTCTTGTCCACAGAGCCTTCCAGGAAGCGACTGTCAACTAATCAGTACATTGAACTGAAAACCTACTGGCGCCTTTTTAACAACGCGGATTAGAATGCTATTTCAGTTCCTCACATTGGTGGAGTGGCTCCAGCTCTGTGGAGCACATCAAAAGAGATATCCTCTCAGGAATAATATTATGTTGATGATAACATCAAAAGCACTATAATGACAATAAGATCTGCCATTTAGTGAGCCTTTACTGTGCTCCAGGAACTGGTTGAAGTACTCTACCTACTATGATTACCTCCATTTCACAGATGAGGAAACTGAAACAGAGGAAGTTAATAATTTGTCCAGACTCACGAGATTTCAACCCAGTTCTCTTTCATTCCAGAGGCCACACTGTTAACTACACTATGAACAGAACCTGAGGTACAACCAGGGGCGCATACGTGGTCCATTATCCACACCCACATCAGAGCCCTGTGAAGCGCCGAAGGAATGCTCTCCCTCCTTTCTTGAGGAAACTGGTGACGCAGGCTACTTCCTGAGAAATCTACATTTGCTGGAACTTTACTGTTACTCTAGACAGCGCAGAGAGAAATCAGTCTTCTCAGACTGCAGGGTATTTATTTAAACTCAGCAAAGTTCACAGAGTTTATACAAAAAGATTTCTGCAGGAAATGAAGATGTCATCTCCCTGTTTTACATGTTCAGTCTTTCTCGCCCTAGCCCGACCCCAGGGCATGGCCAGCGATCACAAAGGCAGGGATGTACAGATCTCAGTCAGGGCAAAGCAGCCTTCAAACGCAGCGGGAAAACCAATCAGACTTCTGAGGTTTCAAGAGCTATTTTAATATGTTTTCTCTTAGAAAATGAGAATTTTATACAGATACTAGATAATTTACTCCCGTCTTGGTCACATCCGGGACACGACTTGAGTTTGGTCTTTCCAGAAGTGTCATTATGGACATGGGAACACAGCCAGGGGAGAAAACACATACAAAGTTTTACAGTGTTCCAAGTCTTGCTTGTGGTGAATAAAGGCAAAATTAAGATAACCCACTTCAAAGTGATGATACATCCCTCCTTATCACTAAAACCCGACATCTTCAGAATTTCCTTTTGTTCAGCAAAGATTACTCCAAGTGTGATAACAAGATAGAACTTATTGTTGAATCATTCTCTTATCACTGAATCTTAGAAAAAGCAGGTGAATTTCTTCTGATGGAATGGGCAAGATTGTTTTTAGTAACTTTGTTCTTATTTGAGCCCTTCTCAGTTCTGTAAGTTCCCCCATCTCTGCTCTGCACCCTTAAATACCCTCATAGATTCTCTGCTGCTTCTGATCCCTTTTTCTATCTCTACTTTAAAGTTCCCATTAAAACATATCTTCACCGAGCCCCTTTACCTTTAGGTCTTTCTCATTGCTAGAGGACCAATAGATGAAATCTAGCCAAAATATTAATCCAGTCCAGCCGGTGTGGTTCAGTGGTTGAGCACCAACCTATGAACCAGGATGTCACGGTTCGATTCCCGGTCAGAGAACATGCATGCAGGAGGCAGCCAATCAATGATTCTCTCTCATCATTGATGTTTTTGTCTCTCTCTCCCTCTCCCTTCCTCTCTGAAGTCAATAAAAATATATTTTAAAAAATACATATTAACCCAGATTTAATCATCTTGATATTTCTAACAATATGTCAGGGCTGGTGGGAAATGAATTGAAGTTGGGGGGAAAGGCTTTGATTCTCACCTAAAAATCAAACTATTTAGGCAGGCAGTCCTCTGTTATGAAAGGGGCAGCACCCATGCTGAGTGGAGGTGGATTGAGGTCTTCCAATATCTCCTTCTTGCACTGACTTTCATAAATGCAAAAAGGAGAAAGGAGATAAAATAAACTCCCTACCTAAGCACACCCGGAACCACAGCCCCTAAGCATCCTATACCTCCAACTGGAAATGAGGCACGCAGCTAATAAGCTAGAGGCAAAGGTTACCCTACTAACCCCAAGTATAGGGTGGTGTCCATGTGTCTATGCTGTAGTTTGGAAAGCAGCAGTCCCCATCGTTCAGGGACATCTGTGACTGGAGTGGCAGTGGAGACACTGAGAGGAACAATTACAAGGCCCCGTTGACGTCAATACTTGAAAAAGAGTGTTGCCTGTTTGAAAAAGCTGCACTATCACTTAAAGTAATGGAGGTGACCTATATGTACAATGAGAGCCAGGGTGCTTGTAATTTCTGCTCCTGCTTCACGAGTGCATGAACGCAGCGAGCTAACCACAGCTATGCTCAGAAAAGTCATGACAGGAGACTTTTTCTCTGCTCCTCTCCCTCCCTTCTTGCTCCTAATCCTGACTACTATTTCTTATCTTTGAGGCTATAAATATATATAGTCTATAACTATAAAGATTTTATCAAGATTTTATAGATATAGAAATGTAATACATTCATGGACATCTACTCAGAAAGGGATCATTATGCAACAAAAATGAGGAAGAAATGGGGGTGCGGTTTCAAGTAGAAGGAAGACTGTGCTTTGTATCAAAAAGACCTAAATTCAAGTTTCTTCATCCATTTCTATAACCAAATATCAACCATAAGGACTTGTGTTCTTTGTGGAAATACTAACATACCGGCTAAAGAACATATTTGTCACGTACTGTTTAAACCCTTGACAGTGAGGGTGCTATTTCTATTACCAGCGGAGAAAGTAAGTCTCCAAGTGGTTAACAGCCCTTGTTTTTCCAGCACTTACTATGTGCCAGGGGATGAACTAAGCACTTTACTTACATGTGACCAAAGTTTTAAAGGAGATCCAGCTATTAATCTCCTTTTACAGAAGAAGAAGCAGATTCCAAGCCAGGAGTCAGGGTGGTGCCAGGATTCCAATGCTGCATTTTGAGTCCACATCCAGGACTCTTCACCGCTAAGCACAGATAGTGCTGTCAAACCTGCAGTTCAAGTCAGCTGACCTGCTGCAAGTCCCACTGTTGTCATTTCAGTGTCTACTTCATGTGTTTTAAAGCTCTGCTGTTAGGTACATGCATACTTAGGATTGTTATGCCTTCTTGGTGAATTGACCCTTTTGTTATTATGTAATGTATTTCTTAATGTCTGATACTTTTCCTTTTCCTAAAGTCTATTTTGACGTTAGTATATCTACCCACATACCTTTCGATTAGTGCTCCCATGGTATATTTCTTTCCATCCTTTTAGTTTTGTTTTTTTTAAATACTCACCCGAGGATATTTTTTCTATTGATTTTTAGAGAAAGAGGGAGGGAGGGGGAGAGACAGAGAGAAACATAGATTTGAGAGAGACACATCAATTTGTTGCTTCCCGCATGCAACCTTACCTGGGTCCGGGAACCGAGGTACATGCCCTTGACTGAAATCGAACCCAGGACCCTTCAGTCAATGGGGCGATGCGCTATCCACTGAGCAAACTGGTGAAGGCTACATCTTTTTACTTTTAACCTACTTGTAAAATAGTATTTAGAATTAGTTTCTTATAGACCACATATACTTGTTGGTTTTTCTTTTTGGTAAATTCAGTTTTTTATTAGTGTCTTAAACTATTTTTTCCTAATGTAATTATCAATATATTTGGATTAAACCTACCAGTTCATTATTGTTTTTGGTTTGTTCTGTCAGGTTTCTCTGCTCTTGTTTTCTTCTCCCACCCTCTTTGGGATTTGGATACTAGAGGCCCGATGCATGAAATTTGTGCAAGAGTAGGCCTTCCTTCCCCTGGTTGCCGGCACCAGCTTCCCTCTGTCACCCGAGACCTGGGCTTCCCTCGCAGCCCCTGCTTTGTCCGGAAGGTTGTCCAGAAGGATATCCAGTCTAATACTGGTAAGCATATTCCGCTTTTATTTATAGATTTTTTTGAATTCCATTTTAATTTATCTTTTAAGCATTTGACTACATTTCCTTGTAAAAAAACTTAAGGGTTATAAAATATACATATTTAACTTTTCACAGTCTAATTAGAATTTGCATCTTACCATTTCAAGAAGAATATAGAAAACTTACCATGAAATAGACCCCTTCACCTCCTCCTTTTAATATTGTAGTTGTTATATATATTACATACATTAAATACCCCTCCGTGAGTGCTATAACTTCTGCTTTCAACTTACACATATTTCAAAGAACTTAAGAAAACAATAGTCTTAATAGATTTTACCATGTCTGTTGTTCTTCCTTTATTCCTGATATTCCACATTTCCCTCTGATATCATTTACCCTGCACTGAATAATTTCTTTTAACATTTCTTTTAGAGTAGGCCTGCTTGTGACAAATTATCTTAATTTTCTACATTTAAAATGTTATTTTACTTTCAGTCTTGACAATAAAGTATTCATTGGATATAGAGTATTTTCACTGGGTATAATATTGATTTGACTTTTTTTTTCTTTTATCCCTTTAAACTGTTGAATTACTTCTGGCCTCCATGGTTTCTTATGGAAATTCTGCAATCATTTGTATCCTTGTTCCTCTTTATGAAATGCATTGTTTTCCTCTGACTGTTTTCAGGATTATTCTTTGTCTCTAGATTTCAGCCTGTTAATTATGTTGTGTTTGAAGATTATTTCTTTGAGTTTACTCTGTTTGGGATTCACTGAGCTTCTTGAATTTTAAATAAAAATTATGCCTTTTTCCAGATTTAGAATGTTTTTAACAATTATTACCTCAAATAATTTTTTGCTCCATGGTCTTTCTTCTCTCTTCCTGAGACTCTGATGATACATTAGCATTAGAGCTTTTGGTATTTCCTACAGTTCCATGAGACTGTTCATTTTTAAGAATTATGCTGTTGAGCCCATCCAGTGAAGTTTTTAATTTGGACATTTTATTTTTCAGTTTTAAAATATCCATTTGGTTCTCCTTTATATATTTTTTTAAATGAAGTATTCTACTTTTCCATTAGTTTCGAGAGCATTCACCTTTCCTTCTTGCAGATGTTGGTCTGCCTTGGAGTCCAGGCTGGGTGATACTTGAGTAAAAACTGGTAAATTCACCACTGTTTTGGTTGAACTTCAAATTGAGGTCTTAGTCCCCAATCTGCATGCTGTCATTTATTTTTAGAGACTTTTTATAATTGTTCCACGTAATCAGTCCAGGATTTATAGTTGCATTCAGTAGAAGAGAAGGGGTTGATTGTGCTTATCCCATCTTTCTTAGAACCAGAACCCTAAGTTCTTTTAAAATAATTTTCAAATGTGCTAATATTTTCATTCCACCTGGAGTGATTTCATGGCTCAATTTTTTATTTCATTGGCTGTGCTTCCTTTTCTTATAGAGTGTGAATAAATATAGTCTTGGTATCAATTCTTCCACTATGGCATGACCTTGGCTAAGTCATTTATTTAAACTCTCTGATCTGTAACATAGGGACCCAGGTCAGAGGTAGCAAGAGGTAATTATTTCGAAGGCTGTTGCAGTAGTCTCAGAAAAAAATAATGGTGGCTCAGGCCAGGCTAGTAGTGCTGGCAATCTAGAGAGCCTGTCTGGCTTTTCTCCATTCCATATCCATAGTCTATCCATCCTGATGTTAAAGATGAACAAGAGGATGTGGTCACAAAGTAAAAAAAAGAACTACTGTTTCAGTTCTTTTTTCCCCCCTGCTACCTTGATCTATGGTAAATTTTAGTATGAGGAACAAGGTTTGTTTACTCTGAAAAAGAAAAAACTTCAGGGTGGGGCAGAAGGAGGCTAGATACAGGACAGCTGTCTTCAAACAGCTAAGGAAACACTGTCAAAGAGATGAAACACTACATGTATGATAAACAAGCAGGTGCAAATAGAAGGTAAGGAAAGACATTATAAAGAGTCCGTTTAGCTTAATAATAGGATGAACTTTATAATTATTGAAACTGTCTAAAAACAGAATGGGAAGTTTCAGGCATGGGAGAGTGCTGGTTGCTCTGAGGTGTCCAATCTGATGACTTTTCATGTTCCTTCCAGGCTTAAGAATTACCATCAGCTCTTCATTTAGTGGGTACTTATTATGCTTAAGTTTCAGGGCTAGGGGTAATAAAAACATGAAACTGTGAAAGATGAGGATGCTTTTGACAACAGATAAATTTTGGCATTTTTCTCCCTTATACTAGCTTTTTCTTCTTCATTTTGTTTGTTCAAACAAAGTTGTGGAAGCAGCCTAATCAATGTCTGCCATTTTGCCTGAGAATTGATTCTACTCTGTCCTACCCTCAAGTTTCTTAAGATATAATTTGTTAATTGCTTACAAAAGTACCAGGTCCTGTTCTAAGTACTCTAGGTGCATTATCTCATATTTTCATAACAATATTTTGAGAAATCTATTATCATCATCATCTTGCAGATGAATAAACAAGGTTGGGAAATGTAATAATTTATCCAAGTTTACATGACAAGTATGGTAGGTAGACAAATGGTCCCTCAAAGAGGTCCATGTCCTAATCCCAGGAAGCTGTGAATATGTTGCCTTGCATGGCAAAGGGACTTTGCAGATGTAATTAACTTAAAGATATTTCAATGGGGCTATCATCTTGGATATCCAGATGGGTCAAATGTAATCACAGGGTCCTTATAATATAGGAAGACAGACAGGTCAGAGTCAGAGGAGCTGTAACTATAGAAGAGTCAGAGAGAGATTTAAAGATCCTACGTTGCTGGCTGTAGAGACAGAGAAAGAAGCAAGGATCCAAATGATACAGGCTGTCTCTAGAAGTTGGAAAGGGCAAGAAAACAAATACTTCCTTAGAATGTCCTGAAGGAATTCATTCCTGTCAACATCTTAATTTCAGCTCTGTAATACCCATTTTAGACTTCTGACCTCTAGAACTGTAAGATTTGTGTTGTTTTAGGATACTAAGTTTGTGGTATTTATTGCATCAGCAATATGAAACTAACCTAACTAAGAATGACAGAGCCAAGATTTTCTTGTTTGCTTTCCTAATGCCTTGTTAGGATAAGACTAGTTATAATGGAGTGAGTGGATTAGAGGATATTGAATAATAAACCAAGGCTACACAGACTGCAGTAGAGGGGGGTTAGTAGAGTTGGGCCTATCTAAGGCAAGAGGAAGGCAGTAGTGATTTGAATCAGGAGGGGATAGTAAATAAGAAAATCTAAATGGTGAAAAAGGCACAGAATGCATAAGTGGTTGGGATTCAAAGACAAATTTCACTTGCTTTACAGTTTTGTCCTTGGCCTACAACTTCAGCCAATATGAACCTTACAACCGGAGATATCAAACTGACAAAACTGTTGTAAAATATACTGGCATAAAGAGGAGAGAGGTTAAACCTTGCAATGGTAACATCGGTTTTCATAGATTTTTTCACTTGTTTAAACCAATTTAAAAGAACGTGACTCACAACTTGAACTACTTGTAACATGCTGTTCTGATTAATCTGGCCACCCCTTCTTCTGATAACCAAGAATTCCTCCACTTCCCATTAGAACTCAATGTGCACTTAAACACAGTCATGGACTCCAATTATACTCCAATCATACTTGAGACAGTACCTAACATCTCAAATATTCTTTAGTAAATCTTCCTATTAGGCTTTATTAATCACGAAATACTGGCTTCTACCACATTTAGTTTGACTTCTTGACAATGTCCAGTAAGTAAAATCTTTTAGATAAAGTCACTAATTGGATTTACTTTTGATTATGGACACTGTGCCATCAGATTCATTGGAAGCACCTCAAATTCTGACTAATGAGCTTGCATCAAGAAGTTAATAGTCATAACGTGGACTTGCACCACTAGATTCAATATCCTTAATCAGACTTTCCCTTCCTTTGAATCAGGTGATGAGCAAAACACCTAGCCACCTTTTTGTTCCACTTGTTTCCTCACATTATAAAGACAGTAGTAATAATTAGTGATTAGCTAAATCAACAGCTATGATGAAAATTATAAAAAATACCCATTATTCTTACAATAACCCACACATCTTAAAATATCATAAATTGCCTCTGCAAGAACATTCACAGTGAAAGGAAATGAACATACTAAACCGGACTGAGATAGGTGAATAGGACTTACTTGTGGTGGGGAAAAAGCATCTGAGGCCTGAGAGCAAAGCATTTTCAAGCCATTGGCTAAAAAACGTAGTAATTATTAAAATGAGCCTGGCATTTTGCCACAGTCAATGCTCTCTCTAGCTAAACCAGGTATTCCAATCACCAAATATTCACCAGGACAAAGAGAACAAATTAAGCACTAGAGAAAGAGATTTAACAGTACGGGTTTCCCTCACTACCTGAAAAGAAAGTGGTCCGATGAAACCTTTCGTAAACCAAAATGGCATAAAACAAAGAAGCAATTACCATTAACTTACGTGAAAAAATTTTAAGCATTCTAGACCCCCCCCCCAAAAAATAACCTACCAAATAACACATAAAACCTAAAATAACACCAACGTATGGTAAAAGCAGGAATGCATAAAATAAATCGAGATAAAGCACAGATGCTCAGAGATGCAATTCAAAGCTCTGGCGGGCTGATGCTGAGATGCTAAGATGCTGAGTGTAGTTCCCCAGGAAGGAGCTTGGTGGGGCCACTCTAGCTCCTCAGAGTGTGAGCTGCCTCTATAACGTTCACTGCAAAACAAACGTTGAATGCTATTTTTACTTGCACCTTTTTTCATAAGAGTGAAAATCCTCTTCAGGTTTCTTTTGGTTAGTGAAAACAGGTACTAATGGAGGCCTTTCTTAAAAGCAAAGTAATATGAACTTTCAGGAAATGGGGATGCCTGTAATCAGTTCTGTAATTTGAACAAGTAATGTTCCAATGTTACCAAAGCATTTCTGTGCTTAATAGATTCCCTGGCAACTAAAATCTAAAACTGAGGTGGTTTCCCAGCTTCTTGCACATTCTGCCCCAACTGTAAAGGGCTGGGAGGGAATTAAAAAAAAAGGATGATTGAGCCTCTGATATGTACAGGGCTCTGTGCTCAATGCTATAGGAAATTCAAGAAATGTATTATTCAAGGTTAGGAGCATCTAGTTGTCTGGATCAATGATGAACCTTAACATATCATCTGTGCTAGGTGAGTACAGGGACAAAACAAAATCACTGGCCAAGGGTAGATCATGGGTCAGCAGATAGGTCAATCTAAATCAGGGTGCATCCAGGAAGCAAAGTCAGGGTAAATTGAGGGTTGAGTCAGAGTAACAATCATAACTTTATTTACCAAACACAAATTGCTGGACTGAATTGTGCCCTCCCCCCATTCATATATTGAAGCCCTGACTCCTAATGTGATGGTATTTGGAGGTGAGGCCTTTGGGAGGAAATTAGGTGTAAATGAAGTCATGAGGATAGTGCCCTCATGATGGAATATGACAAAAGATCAGAGAGTTTGCTTTTTCTTTTTGTGAATGCACACAAGAGGGCATGTGAGTATACAGCGAGATGGCAGCCACCTACAACCCAAAGGAGTGGCCTCAGAATGGAACCTACCTTGCCAGCAGCTTCAACTTAGACTTCTCAGCTTGCATACCTGTAAGAAATAAATTTCTGTTTAAGCCACTCAGCCTATGACATTTTGTTATAGCAGCCCATGCTGACTAAGACACTAATTTAGTACATACCACCCCCCAACACTGCACTAAGCATCAAGGAAACAACGATGAGTAGAACAATCTCTGTTCTCTAAAGTTGGGGAGGTTGGGAGCAATAATGATGGCCATGTACTAACTACCATAACATGGAATTCAGGAGAGTTCATAACTATCAAGATAGGCCAAGGAAGTCTTCTTTTTTTTTTTTTTTAAATATATTTTATTGATTTTTTACAGAGAGGAAGGGAGAGAGATAGAGAGTTAGAAACATCGATGAGAGAGAAACATCGACCAGCTGCCTCCTGCACATCTCCTACTGGGGATGTGCCCGCAACCCGGGGAGGTTGGGAGCAATAATGATGGCCATGTACTAACTACCATAACATGGAATTCAGGGGAGTTCATAACTATCAAGATAGGCCAAGGAAGTCTTCTTGAAAAAGGAGACATTAAGTAGCATCTAGAAGGATGAGCAGGAGTTTGCCTGGGGCTCAAGAGATTTGAGTGAAGGGAGAGCTTTCTGGAAAAAGGGAACTACTTGTGCCTTGGGCAGGAGGAAAATGTCAAGCACCATATTTCATTAGTTCAAGGTCACACAGTATTTTATCATATTTTTTCATATTTTATCATCTCAGCAGTTGGGATATATCTTACAATTTATGACACGTTATAGTTTAGTTGAGAGTGTTCCCCCCCCCCGCATTTTTAGTGGAACATAAAGTGATGGTGTGTCTTACAACCAATGGTGCATTAGATTTGGTGAAACATGGTTATTTGTTTTTAGCTTGAGCACTTAGAGGCATGGCAAAGAGAAAGATCAGAAAAGCATCAGGAATCATATCTACAAGGGCTTTGTTCTTTGTCCTCTAAGAACTGGGGTTCCTTTGAAAGCTTTTAAGTAGATTTGTGCATCAATCACCCCTGAGGCAAAAAGACTAATTAGAAAGCTAATGACATATAGTGTCCTCGCAAGAACGAAGTGACCTGAGCTAACAGTATGGCAATGGCAATATAGAGAGAAGAGATTCAAGAGCTTTTGGGGAGGCTGAATCCATAGAGTTATGTGACAGACTGAAAGGAGGATATGGGCATATGGTGTTTAGGATGACTTCCTGGTTTCTAATCTGCCGAGCTTGAAGGATGTCAGTCATCAAAATGAGCTATAGACTATGAAGAACGTGGCCAAGGGGAGGAAGAGGAAGCATGTTGGAGTTGTGTCACCTGTAAGAAGTATAAATGTGGTTTGGTTTCCTAGATTGGATAAAGGGTTACTAGGGAAACAAACAAATAAAAAACACAAAACATGGACTGGATCCAAGAAGAAAATGTAAATGAGACATGTTCTGTTAAAGACTGACTCAAATAAGGGTTTGATACTTTCCTAAATTTCAGGATTTCTGCAACTCCAGACTCCTTCCCATTCTCTCTCTTCATTTTATATTAATTTATATAGTATTTATTATGGGCCAGACACAGTCCTATAATCTGTATAATCTTACAGGGCAGGCACTAAACTATCCATGTTTTTAAAATAGGGGCACTGAGGTACAGAGGGTGATGTAATATGTCCAAGACTAGTTACGGTCAAAGGCATCTTTCAAACCCTGGCAGCCTGACTCCAAGGTCCATGGCCTTAGCCACTGTACTATGCAACTGCTTGAATCTTATACAATGGAAATGTGCTTGTTTGGTGTTCCCTTTATCTTCATCCATAGCTATTTTTTCTTTCTAGGCTACATTCTGATCATTTGTTATTAAGCCAGTTCTTTCCAGCTCTTTCCAGCTCCTCCCTTCAACTCTTGCTTCAGTCTTGCTTTCTGGAGGCTCCTTCCTTGCTTGTATGCTCAGATGACCTCCATTCTTAAAAAGCAAAATCATTTAGGGGCAATAAAACTCTCCTCCTCTCTCCTCCCTTCCTTCACCACCAAATATCTTGGGATAGACATCTGAGTTATTCTTCATGGGCATCTGAGTACCTTGTAGTCAGGTTTCTATTTGAAGGCTCTACTATGACCACTTTCTTAGAAGCCATCTAAGGCTTCATGATCACACCATCTGGAGGCTTTTTCATAGAGGTTTTGCTAAACCTCTCTGCTGTGTCTGACTCTGTGGACCATGCTGTCCTTGAAAGTCCTTGCTCCCTTGAGGGCTACAACAGAGTGACCTCTTGATCGTGCTCATTCATCTCCACCCACTCCTCTCCCGCCTCCTGTGCTAACCTGGCAATCCTGGCCCTTTTGCCTATGAGCAGGTGTTTAAGAACAAGTCCTTGGCTCTCTCCTCCTGTTTGCTGTGCCTGCTTCCCTCAATGATCTCATCCGCACCCACAACTTAAATATCACCTCCCTTTGTCTCCCTATTTCTAGTTCCAGCCCTCTCTGACATCCAGGTCTGCATTTTCAACTCTGTCTGGAGGCCTGGCATATTGCAAACCCAAGGGCATCCTCCAGAACTCTCATTTCACCAGGCAGGGCATTACTAACTGTCCATTGAGGATCTGGAATGAACACCTGTAGGATTAATGCAATTATAATTCTGCCTGCAAGAACTCAGTCAAAATAGTGACTAATTGCTCATAGCTCAGTGGATGTAAAAAAAAAAAATTAACAGGCAATATGAAGTGTAAACATGAATCAGATGGAGAAACAAAGAACACCATATTTTATGTCGGCTGCATAATGACTAACCAGGACATACTTTCATGTATTGCTGATGTATTCATTCCTTTCCCTGTCGATGGTTTCAAAAGAACCACCATATTTTACCCTCTTCTGCAAATTCCACAATTCTCTTAGATTGTCCCTTCAGGGCCTCCTGGGATCTCTGAAGACAAAAATTTAAGGGCTCCTCCCTTTCAAACATCACGTTTGAGACATTTTCTTTCCTCTTTTTTGATTAAGATCATGTACAATGGGTCAGAATCTTTACTCTGGCAATAAAATGAGACTTTAGCAGCAAACCAGAAACACACACACACACACACACACACACACACACACACGAAGAAAATGTTAGGAATCACCTCTTTTAGAGAAATCTATGGAATACAATTAGAAAGAGATCTTTAGGCAAAAGAAACTCATCCAAAACAAATAGTAGATTAATTTCTTTGCTAAGATCTCAGACTGGGCACTCCATGTCCTTACTTGGTAACTCATTCCTGCAATTAAACAACAATTACAGACTCTCAGAACTAAAAGTCCAGAGGCATAACATTGGCTACAGAGATATTTAAATGTGTTTTGGTCTCATGTCCAAAGGATCTGTTTCAGAACAATGGAGCCAAGCAGGCTTTCTCCGACTCTCCCTGATTAAACAAAGAATGATGGCGTTCGTGTGGGCATGTTCTAAGGAAGCTCTGACCTCCCAAACTAGTCTAGGGAGGAAACCATCCTGAGGGCAGAGTGACCCATGAGTCCTGACACCTAGTGAGTTCATTAAATAAATGAGTGATTGAGCAAGTACGCAATGCAAGAGGAGCAGGGCGGGAAGGACTCAGGAATAAGTCACATTGTTAATTGCTGTACTGAAGGACTTTGGGACAACAGGGATACTAAAGGGGCTAAGAAGTGACTGGATGGGGCACCTTGGTCCATAAATGGAGACTCTCTCCAGTGGGCAGGCTATAAATTTAATATCTCCCCTCATGGAAGTCATTCTTTGTGTCCCAAGCCTCCCACCACAGTGGAGAGGACCACGTGTAGCCCTGCCTCTAATTACTGCCTACCTATTTGCACGTGTATTTTTTTTCCTGTTCATACTGCTCTTGCCATAAGAGCCTTCGCCAGGGAAACCAGTAATGGAGTTCCCACAGCACCTTGATAGAAATCATGATCTCATTTGGTCAGTGTCCGACTAAGTTCTTGACTACCCTCACTTTTGTGGTTAAAAGTGTGAATAACTCTACAGGTTTACCTGTTAGCTTGCTCTCCCTCTTCTTTATATGGATTTAACTCTCTGTTTTTCTCCTAGCTAAGGTAACGTCTTCCCACTTCCTATAGATCCCTCTCTGAACAAGATTGCCCACAATGCAAGTGCCATGCCCACAGTGGGCATTCAACAAACATTTCTTGAATGAAAGAAAGAATGAATGAGTACCCTAATCATATCATCAGTTATGTCAACACCTCATCTACTTCCTCAATCCCTCGTCTTTAGCCAGCTTTTCCAGAGAGGGCATGGGTCCCAGATCGCTGTAGAAATCACAGAGATTTTCTTATTTCTTTTCTTTCTTTCCTCCTCTAATTCAACATTCAGAAAACTCACACTAGAAGATGAAAGGCCCTTTCTTAGACTCTTTCTTACCAGGATCACTTTCAGGGAGCAGAGCCACACCCAGCCTCCAGATGGCCAGAATGTCTTTCCCTCCAAGAGGAGATCAAGTCAGTTTGTGGTTCCTGGTTTTCACCCTCCAGGGGCCTAGATTTACCTTCTCATTCACAGATACCTATCCTGTCTTCCTTAGCAATTCACAGCCCAGAGCATGGGGGAGGGTACAAGAAATAGGCAAGCAAAATAGCTAACAATTCCAGATGGTGATTCCCACAACCTACCAGCATGAAGTTGAAGGGCAAACAATGGACGATGCCTGTGGGTCATCCTTAGGGATCAGCAGCCTCTATGTCTGACCACCAGGCATAGCTCCCACAGACCTCAGCAGAGGATATGAACTCTGAGCTCCCCATCTATCAACAACCATCAGTGTGACTTTGGATAAAGAACTTAACCTCTCTGGGTCTGTTTCTTCTTGTATGCAATGGGCATAAATGTCATTTTCCCACTGAGATATAGGATTTCTGTGAAAACCAAAATGACACAAAAAATCAGAGCCGAATATATGAAGTGACAGAGGTCTATAGAAGAAAAATGATTTGCCCAAAACTTTAGTTCTCAACTATTCTACCTGGGTTGCCCCAGACTCCCACCTGCTTCCATTGCTCCAAACTGTAAGTGAAACTACTGGGGAAATGATAATGGGCTGGGTTTGATATATTATTACTGTCATCCATGTAAAGGTTGTTGTGAGTTCTTTTCCTATAGTATTATGGCTGCATTTTACCTTATTTCTTTAAAAATAGAGATGACAAAATTTATTATTAAAAAACAAATTTTACACTTCCTGCTTTGTTTTAAATAGTAGATAAAACAACAACAAAAAACTTTCCTCTTAATGGGGAAAATGAGACATTTTGGGGGTCTAGCAATCCGAACCTGTGCCATTAACCTAATACACATTCTTATTAACCTATAGTCTAGTCCAGCCGTGGGCAAACTATGGCCCGCGGGCTGGATCCGGCCCGTTTGAAATGAATAAAACTAAAAAAAAAAAAGACCGTACCCTTTTATGTAATGATATTTACTTTGAATTTATATTAGTTCACACAAACACTCCATCCATGCTTTTGTTCCAGCCCTCCGGTCCAGTTTAAGAACCCATTGTGGCCCTCGAGTCAAAAAGTTTGCCCACCCCTGGTCTAGTCTCTGCCCCTTTAATTGTCTGGTCCTGCAAGACCTGTTTACTCCCAGTTTGGAGAGGCCATAAACTATCCCCAGATGTAGTTATCAGTGCTGGTGCCAGGCCAGGGCTTTAGTTGTGGTCTCAAGGCCACAGCACATGGGGCTCTTTAAGAACTTGCAAAGGGGGGGAGAATCGAAGATGGCGGCATAGGTAAACAACGGAGACTGCCGCCGTAAACAACCACTTCAAAAATACAACTAAAAGACGGAACGGACATCAACCAGAACCACAGGAGGGCTGGCTGAGGAGAGACTCTTCAACTAGAAGGAAAAACAACAGCATTCCGACGCTCAGAGGAGGTGCAGTGTGGAAAATTTAAAGGTACGGTGGTGCGGTGGTGAGGTGGTGCGCGCGCAAAGCGGGCTGGTGGCTGAGGGCGCGGTTGTTGTTTTCAATCAGGAGTGAGTCTCAGACTCTGGGCTACAGATCCAGGCGAGTCTCTAGGGACCCAGACTCAAACGGGAGAAGTGGGACTGTCTGGCTACGGCCCCTCCGAGGTTTGCAGCGGTTGCTGGGACAGAGAGGCGGAGCCCCTGGGGACGGACTGAGAGCAGCCATAGCTGCTCCCTCCCCCCGCCCTGTTGAGCCCGCCCCACCCAAGCCCTGCGCACAGCCATTTGCCGATCGCCTCAGGCAAAGGCTGGATTAGTGCCTCCCCAGAAGACAGACATTTTCCACACAGCTGATTCCTACAGCCAGTCGGCCTGGTGGTCAAATCCCTCTAGTGTTAACTACAACAACTAAGGCTTGGCTAGAACAAGACTGCGCACAAAGACCACAAGGGGGTGCACCAAGAAAGCATAAAAAATGCGGAGACAAAAAAACATGACAGAAATAGAGGATATGGAGCTAAGAATCGCAATTTTGAGGGCTTGCTATAAATTTGAACAGAGCCTCACGAAAACTAATGAGACCCTCGATGCTACGATAAAGAAATTAGAAAGTAAGCATACACGGACTGAAATAAAGAATATTATACCCAATAGCAGACCAGAGGAGCACAAGAATCAAACCAAAGATTCGACAAAAAACACCCAACTGGAAAAGCAAAATGAAAAAAGAATCCGAAAGTGTGAAGATAGTGTAAGGAGCCTCTGGGACAGCTACAAGCGCACTAATATCAGAATAATAGGGGTGCCAGAAGATGAGAGACAGCAAGATATTGAAAACCTATTTCAAGAAATAATGGCAGAAAACTTCCCCCACCTGGAGAAAGAAATGGACTTACAGGTCCAAGAAGCGCAGAGAACCCCAAACAAAAGGAATCCAAAGAGGACCACACCAAGACACATCATCATTAAAATGCCAAGAGCAAAAGACAAAGAGAAAATCTTAAAAGCAGCAAGAGAAAGAGGCTCAATTACCTACAAGGGAATATCCATACGACTTTCAGCTGATTTCTCAACAGAAACTTTGCAGGCCAGAAGGGAATGGCAAGAAATATTCAAAGTGCTGAATACCAAGAACCTACAACCAAGATTACTTTATCCAGCAAAGCTATCATTCAGAATTGAAGGTCAGATAAAGAGCTTCACAGATAAGGAAAAGCTAAAGGAGTTCACCACCACCAAACCAGTATTATATGAAATGCTGAAAGGTATCCTTTAAGAAGAGGAAGAAGAAGAAAAAGGTAAAGATACAAATTATGAACAACAAATATGCATCTATCAACAAATGAATCTAAGAATCAAGTGAATAAATAACCTGATGTACAGAATGAACTGGTGATTATAATAGAATCAGGGACATAGAAAGGGAATGGACTGACTATTCTTGGGGGGAAAAGGGGTGTGGGAGATGCGGGAAGTGACTGGACAAAAATCATGCACCTATGGATGAACACAGTGGGTGGGGAGTGAGGGCGGAGGGTGGGGTGGGAGCTGGAAGGAGGGGAGTTATGGGGGGAAAAAAGAGGAACAAATGTAATAATCTGAACAATAAAGATTAAAAAAAAAAAAAGAACTTGCAAAGGGGGACCGGAAAAACCCTTATTTGGGAGACAAAGAACTGGAAAAAGTATAAATAGGGAAAGCTTCCTCCATGTTGGCTGCTCAGAATTTGAAAGACAGTTTTCTCTGGGCCCATGCGTAGTAATAATAATATAATAATAATAATAATGATAATAATAAAGTGTAGCTCCATTTCTCTAAGTGTTGCTTGGTTTTTCTCCAGTCTACTGCAACACTCTCAGATTGTGAAGCATGACTCCTCCTTCCGTAGCTCCACCTGTGTGTAGATACTATGGTTTCCAGGAGATTCATAACTATTTAAAAATAGAAAATTTCTGCCTACCTTCTCTTTTCATGGACTTTGGCCTGAGTCCATTGAAAAAAATGGGCAAAGAGTAAAGGTAGAATTCTTAGTGGGAACTGTGAATAATGGCCCAAAGTGAAAAATATCTGCCAGCAGTTATTCTGGGGCTTGCACAATTATTAAAATGAAAAAGAAAATGGAGGGGGGGGGTGGGCAAAACATCTGGGGATGATAAGGAGGAAATAAGAAAAGTTGGGAATTAAAAAAAAATACTGTTGTCCAGAAAGGAGCACAGCACTTCAAAACAGATGTTTTGGCTTGAAATTTTCCAGAATGGAACAATGAGAGGGAAGAAGCAAGGCAGACTCAGAGCACAGTGAGAACCTCTGGCCCCCAAAGAGTTAATGTGCATTTCAACAAGCTCTTTCTTTTATTTACAAATTCAATTCCTTCAAAACACAGTTATTTGTCCATATCACATCCCCAAGTGCAAGGAGTGATGTGCTCAATGGCCAATTCCTGAAAAAAATAAATAAATAAAAGGCATACCTATGGAAAACATCAAGACAAAGGCAAATCTCCTTTGTCAGAAAAATGATTCTGGGTGAGAAAGAAAAGGGAAGAGCTGATGGAACCAGCGGTGCCCAGAGAAATGGCTAAGTTACAAACACAACTGATGGTCCAAGTGGGAGAGCCAACAGTAGGAAAAGTGGTTGCTTCTTTCCTGCTCCTTTCCATTATCTAAACTGGGAGTCACATGTGTGCATTGGAGTAAACTTTGAGAAAATCACAGACCAAAGTTTCACTGAAGATAAGGATCATGCAGAGCCTCCACATCAACCTACAGTCGGTGTCCTGTGTATGTGTGTAGGAGAGTATACATTGAAGGATTTTAAAAGCTCAGAGCAGGACTAAACAAGTCATGATTTTAAGACAAACATGGCTACAGTATAATAGTATTTCTCTTCAGGCATCCATTAGCACTATGCAGTTGTTGGAAAACTTTGTTGACCTGACTATGTTTTCTATATATTAATAAGGCAGTTCTTTCATGTTCTAATAAACATCTGACTCCATACCAGTGTTGTCCCCCCCAGAAAAAGAAGATATAATGAGAGCCACACATGGAATTTAAAGTTTTCTAGAAGCCACATTTTTAAAAGGCAAAAAGAAACAGATGAAATTAATTTTAACAATGTGTTGCATCTAATGTGATATGTCCAAAATATTAACATTTCAACATGAATCAACTAAAAAATTATTAATGAGATATTTTAACAAATTTTTTCTTCACTGAGCCTTCAAAATTTGGTGTGTAATGTTCCTTTACAGCACATCTCAATTTGGGCTGGCAGCATTTCGAGAACCCATTGCCACATGTGAGTAATGGCTACCATATAGGACAGCACAGGTCTAAACTGCCACAGATTTGACATAATATTTTTCTTATTTTTGGAAAGCTATACCTTAACCTTAATGTAAGAACTGCTGGCAGTGTTTCATCTAACCCATTACAGCCCAATATGTATCCTCAGTTAAAGCAAAAACAAATTTTACCCAACAATGAAAATTTGGTGGCACCCCTGCAAAAAAGCCACACTATATCTGTGTGTCCTGACTTACTTGTTAGGAACCACTGATATATGTAGGCAAGGAGGAGTTGAGGGGGAACAAAATGTTTCTAAAAGTTTTGACCAAAAATGATCAAGTCTCTTTGATGGCTTCAGTAATAAATTATCTACTTAAAGCACCTGGGAGCATCTAGTTCCACATCCCTCACTTAATAGAAATAGAGACCCAGAAAAATCAGTGTTTGGTTCAAGGTAACCCAGAAACTAAGCCAGGGCTTATAATTTAATAGAACATTGAAGGTTTAGAACAGGAGAGGTAAAGAAAAAGCAAATTACGTCTATGTATTTACTAGTATAATATATAAATGATGTACTATATGATTATACACATTCTAGACATAATCACATAGTTTGAAATCTGGCTATAGCATTAAATAACCTTCATCCAAAATCATTTTATATTTTCATCACTGAGATGCTTTAATAATGTTCATTGTTAGTATGTTTGCTGTATAAATAATATCTACTTTAAGGTTTAGAAATGCCTCCCATGTTGCAAAAAAAAAACAACAACAACAAAAATACCCCAAAAACTAAATTAACGATGGGCATAGAGATTGAAGAAAAGTGCTTTTGCCTTCTGGTAGAATAATTCACATTTTTGAACAGCAGCCAAAACACTTAAAGAACATGCATTTGCATTCTGCATTTAGTACAACAAACAACAGAAAACATAATTTAGATACACTTCCCCTTATTAATTTGCTTTTCTGAAGTCAGTTGTATGCCGATCCCCCCCACCCCCCTTCGTCTCCCTTTGTTTTTCCCCTGGGATGGTGCCTAACCACAATAAGGTCATAATTGGAGAACATAGAAGGATTGATTTGAAAATGTCATGAATGTTGTTAATAAACTCCCATTGACATAAAAGATTCATTAATTCATTCTGCAGGCAATCAAGTTCCCCATGTCTAGGGCATATTTTAGAGAATGAAGCTAAATAACTGAAAAGGCAGATAAAAGTCATTTTTGAATATTTTAATTTTAAAGTAAAATAGGAAAAGATGTAAATCTCAGGGTTAGAGTTGCCAAAATACATTAGGCCTTTACGTATACAACATTTCAGCTAAACAGCTCTGGAAAACAGTCCTTTGACCACACAAGACTTTTCTTTTCACTTCCTAGTAGTCTCAATTCCCCACTAAATCTTCAGTTATAATTTAATATCTATAAATTACAAGTAACTTATTTTTGTGACCAAAAAAGGAAATAAATGGCATATTCCTTAAATACTCAGTCCACTCTAAAATATTATTTTTATAACAGATGTTAGGTTGACTTGATTTTCACAACTGATTTTTAATTCGATCAAAATGGTTCTTTGTGGATTATACAAAAAAAAAAAGGTTTAAAAGCAAACTCTTTGTTAGTGGATAAAGTGCTACCCACAACTTTATTAGATATATTTTTTAAAATCCTCACCTCAGGATATGTTTTACTGATTTTAGAGAGTTAGGAAGGGGGGGAGAAACAGACAAACGTTCATGTATAAGAGAAGCATGGATGGGTGCCTCCAGTACACACCTCCAAGGGGATTGAACCCATAACCTAGGTATGTGCCCCAACTGGGCATCCAATCAGCAACCATTCCATGCACAGGCTGATGCTCCAAATAATGGAGCCACACCGGCCAGGGCTTATTTGTAATTTTTCACTGCATACTGTTTATTAGACTAGTGTTTCATTAACCTTGATCATACATGGTCTAGAAGTCAAACTTATTCTGAGAAATTTTTTCATTTGCCATGCAATTATTCCATTAGAAGTTCATTTGTCAATTGAGAAAAATCTGAGTTCCTAGATGAGATACCCTGTAGTTAACCTCTCTGTGAAACTTGTAGTCTGGCTAACGAAGTCAATACAGAATTATAGAAGCTCTTTGCCATAAGTTGCTTCTTAAAAAATATAGGAGGGAAGACGAAATGTACCTGAGGACAAAGGAAGTAAAATATTCAAGTATCTTTACATGGCTTGGAATTAGTTGTTGGGGTGCACTACTCTTATGCTTAATATCTGAGGGTCAGTGACTGCTTATCTGCTACCTACAGTTAATAGTTAATCCACATATGCCTTGAGTGAGTGGGGATTTTGAGGAAATTAAGGAAAGGGAGTCACATTTTAGGTCTTGATAATTTAGAGGTGGGGAACCTGTTTTTCTGCCAAGGGCCATTGGATATTTATAACATCATTCTCAGGCCATACAAAATTATCAACTTAAAAATTAGCCTGCTATATTTGGTCAAACATTTAATTAACTCACTTGG
>NW_005871110.1:2324540-2325418 GCF_000147115.1 Myotis lucifugus | reverse complement strand
GCTTACTCCCACCCAGCTTCCTCCTAGCAGCTGACCCAGTCTTTCTCCTCAAGGGGGAAGAGAGACCCTTGGCTCCATTTCTCAGCACCTGCAGTTGGACCCTTTATTGTGAAACCCAGATTGTTGTGTTTAAAGTTTACAATTAGACGGAAGGAATCTTGGCAAAAGAGTAAAGAGAGTGGTCACCAAATACATCTAAGAGGGAAGTAATCAAAACGTCAGGCTGAAATGTTGAAACTGCCATTACTGAGTTGTTTTATAGCATCATGCTATTCCTATTTCCATAACTCCTTCCAAATTATAAATCTCAGGTAAACAGTAAACCCTATGAGTTGGCATTGGACCTTTAGCTCTTAATATAGAAGAGTCTTTGAGCATATGGCAAATGCAGAGGTGGGGAGAGGAGGACCGACACTGTTGTCTCATCGTGTCCCAGCTCTGAGTCTGCAGTATTAACATCTGTATTTTATAAGTGAGGTCCAGAGAGGCTAAAGGATGCACGCAGCTAATAAGTTGCTGAACTGAGATTTGACCCCTAAGACTTCAAAGTCTATGCTCTTTCAACTGTCCTACAGCGCTGGAAGATTATGATGTAATCTTTCTCTCTAGGGAAAAAACAAAACAAAATCCTAAGTGAAGTATGTAATATTCCAGAATTGTACCAAACTCACCTTTTCAAGAACACCTCCCACTCTTTTCTTGCATAAACTTTCTCTAGCCAACCAGGTCTCTCGCCGTACCTTGACTTTCCTCGAAGCATTTTTATACATTTTTCCAAAAGTGTATTCCATGCCTAGCACCCTAATTCTGCAGGATTTTAATAAATGTTGTATAAAAAGTCTGTGCCTAAATGAGCTTGGGAAATTGGAGGTCAAACA
>NW_005871110.1:2312445-2315945 GCF_000147115.1 Myotis lucifugus | reverse complement strand
CTCTCCATGACATTATGCCAAATAAATAATTTGATTAGTTAGTGTTAGAGAGCTAATACCAAATGCAAAGTTAAAATGCAAAGTGACCATAAAATCTGGTGACACAGATAAGTTACTTTTTAACAAATTGATCCCACTTGGTGAATTCTTCAGGACACACTAAAGAAACAAGTTATTCAGTGCAAATCAGAGACACAAATGATGCAATGTATCACATATGCATGTACAGAAATTGACAGAAACACTGCATCAATAAATCATGTTTCTTGCAATTTTGCACAGTGCATTGAATTATATAATTTTAACAAGGATAACACTGAGCATATTATGTAATGTCATGGAACACATCATGTTTTTTTATAACAATTATCTAGTTATCTTGTATAACAACCTATGGTTCCAGACTTTTTAATTAGACAGTCAAAGGGTAATCATACCTTGAGCCCAAAGGAATAGTTGCATCATGATTTTCAGGCAGTGAGAGAGAAGTGGGATAGATATTTTTTGAAAGAGCAAGGACTCCTAAAATTGTACTGTATAAGTGACCTTCTGATCTCCCCCCATCTAAGATGGGATTGATTTGGGGCCAACTTTTCACTTTATGCTACTCAAATGGTCTGACTACATTGCCATTTCATGCTGAATCTTCAAACTTACCTTTAAGAAAATGACCTTAGAAATCAGTGATTCCATTACCCAAAGTCCTGGAATCCAAGCCCATCAGAATGGTCATCCTGTCTTGCTGTTATTGTTTGGGATTATTTAAGGTGCTGTACTTGGATCACCTCTCTTCCTCCACCACCACGCCTCTGGTTTAGCATCCTATAAATAAAAAATGGCAAAGAATGTTGAGAATAAGAATGAAGGAGTTAATTAAGCTGTGGTCCTTAGCACAAGTCAATAACATCGATCTTATTGAATCTCAATACATGCTTACAAGTCATCACTACTAAAATCTAATTAGACATTTATTGCTTATGTAATTCTGAGTTAATGGCACAGCAACAAGATTTATATCTTATATATTTGTTACACCTCAGCACTCTCCACTTTAATAATCAATTGATATTTAGTTAACATACATTAAGTATCCTATTAAAACTAAATTAAATGCTACTCTGATTTGATTTTATTAAATAAATGGTGGCAACATTAATGAGTTACAGGGCATTTTAATCATTACAGAACAGCCAAATTCGGGACCCTCTGTGAAGTGAAGTAATTTCAGAGTGGGGGAAAAAAAGAGCGCAGATGTGTTCCTCGAGTTGACAATTTCATAAATATTGTAGGACTCAGTCATGATGGATTCCTGACCAACATCTCAAAAGACTATAAGAAACTTCCATGATAAGCTTCATTTCTACTACGCTGTGCTAAAGTTCCATAGAGAAAAGAAATACTTTCCCCTTGGCCTCTGTTGTAAAGTCACTGATTTTGAGAAGAGCAGGACAGGGTTGCCTCATGAGAGGAGTTCAGGTTAGCCCCCAACTTTTCTAACAAAGTCCTTCTGAAACAAACTAAACTAGATTTCCTAAAACAGTTGATTATTTCTTCTTGTGTGGGCAACTGGATTTTGTTTTACCAAGGGAATGGAACTTAAGAAATAAATTACACAATAAGTATTCATTCACTTAACAATTGAGTAGCTACTATGTCCCGAACTAAATTGAATAATACTCTCTCTTCTAGGAGCAAATATTCTGAAACCTCTTCTGCTCACTGTGGCAGGTTCTGTGAGAAGTACAGAGCTGGTTCTATGAGGGATGAGCTGTAACCTCAAGAAGTCTACAATATGGTTAGGAAGAAAAGTCACCGACTTGTGAAAATTACCTGGAGCTCATGCATTTAGGAGTCTGATTCCACTCCTCATGAATAGGATCACCATTTCAGCCCAAGCGTCTTAGAAAGTACCTGGCATGTAAAATATGCCTAATAAATATTTGTTGAATAATTAAACACTTCTCTGACATAATGGACACATGATTCTGTTGACCCAAGGCCTCCTCTAGAAGCGTGCCCTTTTAAGTTCGTTCTTCCACAATTGCAGATTTCCAGCCATAAAAAACAAAAGGAAGTTAGAATACCTTGCAGTGGTAGCTAGGTGTCAGCAAAAACAGTAATTAGAGAAAAAAGGGTGGATTAAACCATGTGTTTCAATGAAAGATTGCACTGGCAGCTCTTCACTTACGTGCTGCCCAATTATGATCACACAGAAAGCACAGAGAGCTTGTTTTTCTGTAATTGAGAATTCATACTGTTCCAGCAAAGCCTGAAACGGGGACCTGGAGCTGAGCAGAAGCTCAGGTGGGGAACCATACATCCTCGTTTGTACAGGATAGTCTCTGTTTTAACCTGTTTTCTTGATGTAATTATTAATAGCACCTACTTTCACTCTCAAGAGTGTCCTCAGTTGACAAATTATATAATCACCATGAATACAGGATAAAGCCTGCTGAGCCAGAGGTATAAGACAATGCATCTAATTAAAAAGGCAAATTGCAACCACTTTTATCTCCTCACTTTTGTCAGCTATGTTCTTCTTTTTATGTGGTTAAGATTTTTAGCACTTTCATTTTACAGGGCATAACTATAATTATCTGCTGTACTTTGTCTACCTGTTGACTGTAAGTTAATAGTAATTGTAGTAAGTTATATTACTGATTATTAAATATTCTGGTTTCCCTCTCTGTGGAAAAAATATTTATCCCTGTCTGTAGTCAAATTAGTGCTTTGGCCATTATGGGTAGAAGTGATCTGTGCCATTTCCAGGCATAAGTTTTAAGTGCTAATTCATGGACCACTGTCTCTTTTCTCTTTTCCATGAGATCATAAATGTTTCACCCAGTGCCTGCTTCATCAGCTTGGTACTAGAGTAAAAGTGACATAAAGCAGGGCTATAGCCACCACACAAGGCATAAGAAATAAAGGAAAGAAATAGATCTTTGTTGTTATAATGATGGTATTTTGGAGCCATTTGTTACCTCAGCATAGCCTAGTTCACCCTGACTGATGCAAAATTTATTAATTTGCACAAGACAGGTGCTATTGTAATAACATGAGGTGCTATTGTCATAGCAACAAAACTAAAATAAGTTGCACTGGCTCCAGACCTCATCATTGAAAAGCAAGGGAGTTAATATTGAAGGTGGAAGGAGGTGATCCTTACCCTTAATGAACATGGTGTAGATTTAGGGGAAGATGTGGGCAAACAATATATTAGCAGCTTCAGTTGGTTGGTATTGGATGCACTAACTAGAAAGAAATAAGCTCAAAAAGAATTGGTCAGTTTGGAAGTAGGGAGAAAAAGGAATAGATAGCATCTAGAAACTTGGGGATTTTCATGGTTTGAAAGATACAGTTGATTCTCATTTTCAATCACTAAACCAAATAAAATGGCAATAAATACATATCTATCAACAATTAAGTATAAAAATCAAGCTAAATGAACAAACAGAACAGAAACACTCATAGATACAGAGAACATTTTGACAGTTGCCAGA
>NW_005871110.1:2217483-2312335 GCF_000147115.1 Myotis lucifugus | reverse complement strand
ATGGGATTATAAAGTACAGCATAGGGAATATAGTCAATAATATTCTGATAATTATGTATGGTATCAGATGGGTGAGAGATTTATCAAGATGATCAATTAGTAAGATGTATAATGTCTAATCATTGGGGTGTACACCTGAAACTAATATAATAATGTATTCAACTGTAATTGAAAAATAAAATTGATTTTTTTAAAAAGAAAAAAGGATATCATTCAACAACAAAGTCCTACTAAACTAGCCTCATGTCAAGGACCAAAATCAAGGGGTTGCTATATGTCATTTGTTTAAAAATTTTAGGGAAATCTGATAGATACAAGGTACTAGCAATTAAATGTCTGTAAAGGCATATTTCAAAACAGAATAAGAATATTTTCATAAAAAACAAATAGATAAGTTAAAAATTGAAAGCATTAGAACACCAAGGCAACCACTAGCCTAAATTGAAAAAGATTGCTCAAGACTTAAAACAACCCTTGCATTTCTCCTTCCTTCCCGCTTGAGCAAGAAGGGAGAAAGCTCTTTGGCCTCCAAGGAGATCATGCTCTACAATTCTTTCTTGGGATGTAGCAGAAGACAATAGTGAAAAATAAAGACTCCCCAAAGGGTACAATTGCTAAGGAGAAAAATGTCTGGGGAGCAAAATCAAGATCTGATCAAGGAATGCTTCCTTCTCTCAGACAACATCTGCCCAAGGAGATTTTAGAATTTGTAGAGACTGGTAATACCTGTGTGTCTCCCATTCTTCACATTTTCAAATGAGAGTGTTTATTGTGGTCACACGCTCCCTGTTTCACCACTGCACATTGAGTATGTGAAGAGCAGATGGCTTCTCCTTTTATTCCTACAGCTCTGGATCAAGAAGAGCTGCATGAAGACCTGATATAGAAACCATCTCACATTACCTTAGAAGTAAAGGTAAAGAACAAACTACTGTTTCGGACTCTGATTGTCTCTTTTGCAAAGGGGGTAAGTGTATTCAGCATGTGGGAAAAGGAGAATACTGAATAGTTGAATACCAGAAAGGTGGTATTCAACTATGAGAGTTTGTATATGGTCACCTAATATTTTTGTTTCCATCCCTCTGAACCTCTCCCTGTGGGAAGATTATATGCACTTGTTGCAGTGAAGTCAGGAGTGGCTTTGGCTAATAAAATGTGAGTGAAAGTAATGAATGTTATTCATAGGAAGTCTTAAGAGACATGGATCACATCTTTGTTTTTGTCATGTGACCAACAATGTTCCAGGCAGTGTCTTGGTCCCAAAATGAATATAACATATATCTGAGCCTCAGCTTACCTGTGATGAACATTTAAAATGAGCAAGGAAAAAACTTTTATTGTTGAAAGCAACTGAGACTTTGGTCATTTGCAGCAGAACCTAGCTCATTCTGACAATCACAGAAATAAACAATGCTAACAACAGTATGATCGTGTAAAGATTATTCCCAAGTAATGTGACTGGACCTATTAAAAAGAATATATAATTCCACATACCTAAAGAAGAAGGCTCCAACATTCAGTGACACGAAATCTTGCTGCATTTGTTTGCTTCATGCTTGAACTATGGTTTCTCATATGGCATTTACTTTTTTTCTGGACTTTCTAGTTGCCTTTCTTTTTTGCTTTGGAAAATTTGGGGACCTTTGTTTTATCCTTGGTGTTCTGAAATTTCACCAGCATACATCTAAGATATGAGTCTCTTTTTATTTATTTTGCTTAATGCTCTCTTTCTCTCCACTGCTTCATCTCAAAAACCTCCCCCACGCTTTCATTTGTTATTTAGCTTTTACATACTTTACATATCCATTTGCAGTTTTCATAGATTTTCGTTAGGTTCCTTCTCTTCCATCAGACTATGAGTTACTTGAGTCCAGGGCTTTTGCCTTGCTCCACTTTATATCACTCACCTAGCATGGTAACTAGGGCAAAGGATAGATATAATAGCAAGATCTAAATGTTTTACTTCCTATATGCTTCCTGGTGACAAAAGTAATTAATCACAAGCTGGTAAATTGGATTTTAAGAGACAGTTCTTTTAAGCTTTCAGTAGTGAATGATGAACATTAAAATAATATCTACAAGGCAGGACAGGAAACATGACTGTGTCCCAATGCATAGATGCCCTAACAACATGAAGCAGTGTATGGCGTTTCTTTGCCTCCTAAAATGCAGACTGTGCTGAAAGAAGTATTCATGACCTAGAACAGAGCTGCTTCAATCATAAGAACAAGCTCAAGCTCTTAGTACAATTTGGCATCTAAGTTTACTTCCTTGACTTATTTGACTTATGCGTTACAGCTTTTCTCCTGAGCTTCCATAAAGAAGGAACTAGAGAAGTCTATTTAAACTTCTTAGCACAAGATGTTAGTTAATTGTAATGGTTTCTCTGACATCAAGTGTCAGAATAACATTTTCCCCTAGATATAACCTTAACTATGACCTTAGGGTCTCATGGAGTGAGCAACAAGTGCATGCTGGAATTTAAGAGCTGCAAGAAGTTTTTCATCCCTCCAAAATATCTATTGAAATGTTTTCTATATCAAATCTTCAACTGTTTAGCTTAAAAGTTAAAGAAACAAACCTTTTTAATACCTGGAAAGCACTATTATATAAAGTCCAATTGCAGTATATCTTGTACTCTGGAAACTATATGGAACTTAGATGGTTTTGAAAAACATAGTTTGAAAACCACTGCAAAGGTCAAGGCTATATCTGCACATTGCATAAAAAACTGAAATATATTTCTAGTCAGTGACTCTCCAAAGCAGAGAAATTTGAGATCCTTTTCTAAGAGAAGATTTTTTCTGTTCCTTTGGGCATAAGGAGTCTTTCTGTACCCCACAGAAAATAGACATGGAATAGGTACACCAAAGATTCTTCATTGTGCCTCTACACAACTTCTCACAGGGCAAACTCTGATCTTGGTTACCTCCTTACAATATCCTAATACCCCTCAGATGCAGGAGCTTCAATAAGATTCATATGAGTTTTAAGAGGGGCTCCATAAATAGAAATTGAAGTTTAGACAGCCAAGAGTCTGCTAGCTCTCTGGATGATTCCAGTCCAGCCCCCACACTACCCGCTGCCTGCACCTGATTGGCCTTTTGGATAATTGATCACAGCTGGTGGCTTAATTGGGCTTGTCACAGGAAGGCCAGCTCCTTCTAGACACAAGGTTCCATCCTGCCACTGTGCCCTTGGGGCCAGTAAACTCACTGGGAGGAAATCTGACTCCCACTTCTTTAGTTGAAGAACTTGGGGCATTTCCTAGATGGGGCTCTATGCCAGGGATCTGGCCTCAGCTTGGTGGGCTTGAGAGGAGAATGCAAGGGCCCTTCCTTCTACTCTGAGTCTTCTAGCCTCTCTCCCTAGTTTTGTAAGATTTGCTTTTTGAGGTTGCATGAGGTGGAGGTGGTTTGCTTTAATTCCAGTTCATAATAAGTCAGTTTAAATTAATAAAAAGTCACAAGTTACAGTGGTTCTCAACCTTCTGGCCCTTTAAATACAGTTCCTCATGTTGTGACCCAACCATAAAATTATTTTCGTTGCTACTTCATAACTGTAATGTTGCTACTGTTATGAATCGTAATGTAAATATCTGATATGCAGGATGGTCTTAGGCGACCCCTGTGAAAGGGTCGTTCGACCACCAAAGGGGTCGCGACCCACAGGTTGAGAACCACTGCACAAGTGTATGGTATTAAATTATTTTCTTAAATTCAAGTCATCCCGATAGCAAGGTATCTGGCCCTTTTATCCCATTTGATGAACCATTTGTCCATTGTGAAGAGTTAAGAGATGATATCAAACTTTTAGCCCTTCATGACTGAGGCAGAGAGGGGCTGGTCATGATCTAGACTAGAGCAAGAGAGAAACATCAATGTGATATGGCTGCCTCCTGCCTCCTACACACCCCTAACTGGGGATCAAGCCCACAATCCAGGCATGTGCCCTGACCAGGAATCAAACCAGCAACCTCTGGGTGAACAGGGCATCGCCCAAGCAACTGAGCCACAAGCCAGGACTGGGAAAGATTTATACCTGTTCTTTAAAAGGAATATGTGGTGGGGAGAGGTATTTCCTTTTCGGACAATATCTCTCAACGTTGTCCTGTCCTGTCTGTGTGTGACTCCTAAACATTTTGTGGCCTTGAGAAGAGAAGGCCAAGGACAAAAGCCAATTCGCTGAGGATGCCTTTTCTTCAAACGGTGGTGTTCCAAAGATGGAAGGTAACTTGATTGTTGGTGCTGTCAACAAACCACTGAACTACCACCCAGAAAACCTCCATCGTGACACCATGTTACAGAAAATGATAAATGTCTTTATTGTTTAAGCTCCTTTTTTGCTTGGCTTTCTTTTACTTGCAACCTAAATGTATCCTAACTAGTACATTAACAAACCCACAGTGGGAAAACTTATGGGTGACTTAATAATAAATCTAGCATAGCCCTTACTAATTGTCAGGCATGGTTCTACAAGAGCTTTAGCCCATTTCATCCTTCTAGCAACTCTAAAACAAAAAGGAACTCTTGGCCTCCCAAGCAAAACTTCAACAAGCTTTGTCCATACTACTGTTTTCTTCATTTCCTAGGAGAACTTAATTACAGAGAGGTAAAATCACTTGTTCAAAGTTACAGAACTAACTGGTGGTAGAACTCTTATTATAAAGTCAGACAGTCTGGTCCCAAAATCCAAGCTTTCAACCAGGATGTTAGAGTGCTTCTCAGATAAGCACATTGGAGCTGGGCTACTCCTATTCAAAGTCAGTTACTGGAACCATTAAGAACAGCAAAGGAGAAGTCAGACCAACCAAGTTTTCACTTCCTTTTCAGCTAAATTCTTTCCACTCACTCTCCCCAACATCACCCAAGTTCCTTACTATCTCTCCACTCTGCCCCCCAAGCAAAATATTTGCTCAGATCCTGCTTCAGCCTAAAGGTGACTCAATAACAGGAGTTTGGATATTAACACCAATCAGAGCCTTTAACCTCCCTTAAATTTTATACATCAACTTAGCTGGTAAACAGTTCATCAGAGTTATTGAGAGCTGGGATTACACAGAAGCAAGCAATCTCTCTCCCCCCAGCAGACCTATATGGTCAATGAGAGAAAATAAGGAACTAAACTAGGATGATCATGAAACTAGGGATATAAGATATGGAGTATGTGTTTGCTTCTTGGAAGGGCACTTGGGGGGTGTGGGGGGTAGGGTGCTGTAGACAACCAGCCAAGGAAGACTCAGTTTCCACGCTAAGTCTGCTTTATGCTGTTCTGTGCTCAGAATTGTTTGCCGTATGTATGCATTACCTATTCAAAAGCACTTACAAACATTTAAAACTCAATAAAATATGACAAATGTGTTCTAAAAGTATAGACCAAGTTCTTTGAAGAGTACAAAATGTAAACAATAAAATAAAAAAGCATGGGAAATGTATGAGTTTGCTAGGGATACTGCTAAAGTACCACAAGCTGAGTGGCTGAAACAACAAAAATGTATTGTCTCGGTCTGGAGGTCAGAAGCCGAAGATCAAGGTGTCTGCAGGCCCATACTTCCTCTGAGAACGTTAGGGAAGGATCCATTCTCCTAGGAAGACCTCTGTCCTAGCTTCTGGTGGCCTGAGGTGTCCTTGGCATGTAGAAAGCTACTCTCCCTGTCTACCTTCATACCATCTTCCCTCTATGTGTGTGTCTCTGTGTCCAAATTGCCTGTTTATAAGGACATCAGTCATATTGGATTAGGGCTCACTCTTATTACCTGATTTTAATGTGATTGCCTCTGTTGGGATCCTATCTGCAAATAAGGTTATATCTGAGGTACATGGGGTTAATGCTTCAACATATGAATCTGGGGAGTTGGGGGGCACAATTCAACCCATAACAGAAAAGTATAGAAATGATTTCTGGAGAAAATCTATTCCTTGAAACAGTACTGACAGGAGACCATTTTAAGGCTTCTTTTCTCAGAACAATACTTTTTCTCAAGTCCTCATAATAGGCCTCCCCTGGACATTTTAATTCAGTGGGATGAGACCACATAAACTCGGTTTTGAGGGGCATAACTTGGAAAACGGTAAATGTAAAACACGACAGGCGCGTGTTGAATCAGGGATCCTGGTATCTCAGTAACAGGCCATTTGTAATGCAGTGCACCCAGCTCTGGCTGCCTTCCCCGTGTAACTGCAAAATCAGCTTGAACACTTACAGGCAATTTCCATTCTTATGCTCCTGATATTGCATTTGTGGAAACATAAGGAGTCCCTGGTGGCTGATTCAACATGTACCAATTTCTAGAATTTTACTTTATAACCAAATAACATATCCCGCTGAAGAGAGTGATGCCTCGTGCAGAGACAAGGTAATTTAAAAATCACGTTTAAGTTATGTTTACAATAAAAATTCAAGATAAAATAATGTTTTCTTTCTGGTTGATGTTACGAGCATCACTTGTAGGTTGGAATGCTAAAAAATGCAAAAAGCTAGAGGAGAATCATGGAATTGTTGTACATCCATTTGGGCAGTGGTGGGTATACAGTACAGGTAGCAGGATTTTGCAGTAGTAAGCCATCTGATCAGAAATTAATATGAAAAAGGCAATTGCCGAAACCGGTTTGGCTCAGTGGATAGAGCGTCGGCTTGCGGACTGAAGGGTCCCAGGTTCGATTCCGGTCAAGGGCATGTGCCTGGGCTGCGGGCACATCCCCAGTGGGAGATGTGCAGGAGGCAGCTAATCGATGTTTCTCTCTCATCGATGTTTCTAACTCTCTATCTCTCTCCCATCCTCTCTGTAAAAAAATCAATAAAAATATAAAAAAAAATATGAAAAAGGCAATTTGAACTTTTAAAAATAATAGGTATTGTGATGTATCATTAAAATTAATAAGTAAATTAAAATGAATATATAATATAAATTAAAATTGATAACTATTCCAAATATGGATATCAGTAAAAATAAGAAAAATGAAAATCAATCAAGAATTTCATTGATCGCTGTTTTCATTAAGTTGATTTTGTTACATAAGAATTTAGTAATGTGGCACTTCAAATAAGCATGGGAAAAATAGATTATTGGACCCCCTTTTTCAAAGTATGAATGAAGATAAATACCAGATATATTAATTTTATAAAATTTTTGGAAGTAAAAAAAAATCTGAGTCCATTAAGAAAATTAATCTACAAATGAAAGTATATAAAAATTTAAAACTTTTCCATGATAATGAGTTATAAAAATTAAAAGACAAAGAACAAACTAGTAAAAATACTTACAACACATAAGGAAATAGTAAATTTTAAAAAATAAGCACTCCAACAGAAAAATAAATGAAGGGCAATGTGCAAACAAAGAAATGCTAATTATATGAATAAATAAATGAAACAAAGTTCAACTGCAACACTAATCAAGAAAAATGCAGCCTGGCCAGTGTTGCTCAGTGGTTACATTGTCCACCCATGCACCGAAGGTTCATGAGTTCGATTCCTAGTCAAGGGTATGTACCTGGGTTGCAGGTTCGATCTCTTGCCCAGGTGGGGGTGCATGCAGGAGGCAACCAATCAATGTCTCTCTCACATTGATGTTTCTCTCTCTTTCTCTCCCCACCTCCTACCCTCCCTTCCACTCTCTAAAAATCAATGAAAAAAATATCTCAGGTGAGGATTAACAAAACAAAAAAAAGAAAAAAGTGCAAATAAGATAATTTTTTTTGACTTGACTAAGCATGGTAATCCCAACATCGGTCATAGTACAGAAGGTATGTAAAACTGGTACATTTCTATGGGCCAACCTGACAATCGAAATTTATGATGTCTTAGAATTTAATATGTCCTAAGTTTATCTAAAAGGAAGCATCATGGATATATGCTGTAGCAGATGTGTCAGTGCCTTTACTATCCCTTATGTGCCTGCAACCTGGCTTCTCTTTCCTCTCATGTAAAATGAGAGTGACAACAGTATCTCATAGGGTTGCTGTGAGGATTAAATGAGATATTTTCCTGTAAAGTGCTTGTCCTGATGCCTGGCACACAGTTATAATAGTCATCATTATCATTATTAATATTAAAATATAAAGTTTAAAATATAAGTTTATAAAAACATAAAATTTATAAGAATATAAAAAACTCACACATATATTTATAGAAGCATAGAAAAATGGAAAATATATACAAGAAATATTAACTGTACATGTCTGTGTGCTAATATTAACTGTACATGTCTGGTGCATTTTTGCTATGTGCTTTTCTATATTTTCCTAATTATTTCTTTTGTATGCATGTGACAAGTTACTTTTAATGAATTTCATGAACAATTGTAGCCAAATTTCTTCACATAAAAACATAATTTTTGGTCTAGGGCTAGTCAGTCCTTGCTAATGAATTCAGGGAGAATACTGCTATTCAACCAACTCAATCTTCTTGAGGACTGTGGGTGCGTTCAATCAGAGACCACTGGCACTAGGTTTCTATTATTGATGACGGGTCTCAGTGTCAGTGAAATAAAATGCATTGTCAGAGCCACGCAAACACAAACATTGCCTAAAGACTGAGCAGGAGTAGCTAGAACATGTCACTGCTATGACAGATGATCATTCAGGAACCTTCCACGTGTAAGCCTCAAAAGCAAGCAAAGACACTTAAAGCATGACTCACAGTATCAAAACGAGTGACTTGCTTCTGAGAGAGTGATATCATTTCCTCACATAGTTCTGCACTTCTTTAGAATTTCTGGTTCCATTCTGTTCAGGCCAGGTCACGATGGAAAATAAGTCCAGCTTCTCTTTGGGGTCTAACACATTGATCCTCTCAGAGTACCCATTCATTTCCAGGAGTCTTTGATCTAAATTTGGTAAATACCTTCTACAATTTTCTACTATTCAGTTATCTAATCAGTTAAAATAATCTTTTAAGTGGATTTCCACTTTTTCCAAATAACCCCATAGATTGTCAAGGGCATCAGAACAAAGAAAATCCACTTTTTTTTTTTATCACTTTTAGCATTGACTCATGCCATGAATTAATTTGAAAGTGTTACAGTCTAGATTCTGATAAATCATATAACAAAAGAAGAAAGCAACAAACTTCTCTTTGGATTTGAAACAAAATCATAATTCCTTTTTCATTACAGGTATCCTATTTACAGCAAATGAATACCACTTTTCTTCAGGTTTACAGCACACCTTTGGACTATTTCACTGGTAGCAAATGGTAAACCTATGCTTATTTAATAAGAATTTTTTTTTTCGTGTGAAAAGTCTCAGCTAGGCCAGGACCTTTGCAGGTTAGCCACTCAGATAACTTGTTGAATGCCCCTATGTGGGCAAGAGTTTGAGAAAAGGTTGAAGATTAAGAAAGTAAAATATAGTATGTATTGAGTGTGATGAGGAGCCTGGAGGTAGGGACCAAGAAGCAGAAGATCGAGACCCTATGCTGAACATGCCACCAAATAGATAATGAGACCCTGACACTAATGACTCTTCTGACTTCAGCTATGGAGTCTCTCACATCAGCGTCCATAAGCGATGATCCTCTCATGCCTCAACTCTAAAACTATGATTCTTTATCAGGACATGAACAACATGGAGTTTATAGAAGAAAGCAGGGAAATGAATACATCTGTCAAACACCAACAAAATGGACTAGAAGGGAGGAATAAAGCTAAAATGAATTGAGTTGACTGGTTCTATGTGCACACTCCATTAGCAGCATTACTTCACAGTTCTCCCACCAACCTCAGGAGACAGATCAACCATCCATTCATTCAACTATGAAACATCTGCGACGAGTAAGGCTGTGTACAAGGAGCTTGGGATGCCACAGCAAACAAAACGCACACTCCTTACCCCCGTGGAGCTTCTAATCCAGCAGTGGAGACAGATTACCAGAAAATTATTACATTATGATCCTCTTATGTGTAGAGGAGGAGTAGGACAGGGTGATTTGAGTAGGTGACCATGTAATGGATGCCTTACACAATATGGAGATCATGTCAGGAAAGCTTTTTTTTTTAAAGAAAATCATATTTACAACTAGGTATTCAGCATGAATAAGAATGGGCTAAGCAAGCAGATGAGATGACATGCATAAGGACACAACGCAGAAAGGAACAGGGTAAGTCCAAAAGGCATTGTAATCCTCACGCAACAGGCAAGGCCTAGATATGTATGCATTTGTCTCTTAAGTCACTTACTTGCTGGCTGCTGGAGGGTGAGGTTTAATATGAGGCCTATTTGAGCTCAGGGAGTCTTATGTTTCCTGACACAGTGTGCCTGGCTCCTCTTTGATGACTCCATCTGCATCTTGCTGGAATCACGGTTATGAGGTAGCCCCCAAATGCACACCGTGTGAGTCTCCCACCTGCTTGAAGGAGATCTGTTGGTAATCACCCTCCACGTGCATCCTTGAAGGGTTCATCCACGAGTGAGCAAGTTCATCTGCTGGGGATCCGCAGCAGGAAGGACTGGAAAGAGGTAGAGAAAGGGCTTTGTCTTCCTCGTGCCTACAAAGGTAAAGTATGCCCGCATTTTGCAAAAGATCACCATTTTGACTTATTTACCATCTTCAAAGTTGCTAATTACCGCCTAACAACACTTCTAACCAACTCTCAATGCGTGAAGTTGATTATAGTTATTATTCAGCTGAAAGTTAAGAAATTGCTCACAAGAAACCTGCATCCTGTCATGTACCAAAGCCGCACATATTTGTCCCAGTTCTTTCTCTCAGAGTGCACATAAACATTTCTCCATATCAGGGGGCTTTTCAACATTTCAATGGCCTAGTGGGTCGCTCTTTTGAGCCCAGAGGGCAATTACTAAAAGTTAAGGTAAGTGGGGAAGGGAACAGAAAACATGATTGTCAGTCCAAACAAGTGAGGTCCAGGGGACAGCTTAAGTTGTGCATGAAGTATAATCTTTTTGCTTTGGCAAGAAAGTGAGGTGACCAGTAATTAGCCATTCAAGTCAGACCCTAAGCAGCGTGACTAGGATGGAAGGTAGGCGGCTGCCAGGCCCACAGTTTCTGGCATTTGCGAGCTTTGAGGCAGGAACTCATCTTGAGCCTAATAAAATGATTTGATACAGTGAAGTTGTTTGTTGGTTTGTTTTTGAATATGTTGCATTTTTATTTTTTTCTCCCAAAATATTGGCAGAGATAGGTTAGTGACCTAGCTAAATGATCCATGACAAGGCCTCAGAAAGACTGAGAAACTGGTGTCATTTTCTTTTATAGCTTCTTACTCCTGCCTCGCCTCCTGCACACCTTTCCTCCCTCCTGTGCTCAGCCCTTGGGGCACATCCATCCCAAACCGGCAGAGATGGATCTGGAGTAGTTGTCAGGGAACCCTTCCTGCCAGCAAGGCACTCAACAAATATTCAAAGTAGATGTAATTCTCTGTCTATAAATTCATGTATTCAAGAAACAGGAATTTTTTTAGATTTCCTTACATCAAAATGAATTTGGATTCTGAGTAACCAGCCCACCACGCTGGCAGGAAATTTAACCCAGCCATGCGTGGGCTGCTCCCATGCCCCACACAACAGGATTCTACAAAATCCTGGGTCTAACAGAGTTCAGGGCCTTCTAAGGGGCAGAGGCTTTGGGAGGCTCCTCCAGTATTTTGTCATCTGAGGTAGCAATTGTCCCAGTGTATGTGGCCCATTCAGGTCCCACCTCTGCTGCTTCCAGGCCTCATGTGAGGTAGGAACCCTTAGTGAAGTAGGAGACCTGCTCCTGGGGCCGAGTGCCCCCCGTCCCCCCCCCCCCCGTTTCCCCGGCCCCCGCCCCCGCGGGCAAAAAAAAACACTCCAAAAGGGGTACAGTTACAGATTGGGACCTGGGAACTACTACCTCAAGGAGCCACAGGGTCCCCCTCCAAGGTTATAAAAGGCAGGTTTTTTTCTTTTCCTCACCCTTTCAAAAAAGAGGGTTTTCTTCTTTTTTTTGGCTTAAGCAAAAAAAAAAAAAAGCCCGACTACCCTGTTTGGAAAGAAAAGAAAAGTAAAAAAAAAGCATGGGAACACCCACACGCACACACACACACAACTGAATTCACTAGTGTCAGCTTTCCATTTTGTGTGTGTGTGTGGGGGGGATGGGGTGGGTTGTACCATCTAACTGCATATCAGTGAGGATCTCATATACTCAAAATCCCCTTTGTATATTGGTTATTGTGGGGGATCCAACTCTGTATAGAATTTTCCTATGCACACTCGAGTTTGCAAGTCACTGAGTTAAACCAAAGGAAGAAACAAGAAGAAAGTGTATTTACAAATGTCTAAAATCCTTTGTAGTAAAAAGAGAATGGGTGAAAAATATGAAATCACTCCTGTTTTGCCTGCAGAATTTACACATTCTGGTTTAATATACCTTAATATGTGTTGGTGGCTTATTATTGAAAGGGTTAAAGGAGAAAATTTAGATATTTTATGCAGGGATTAAATTCTAATTTAATTTTTTGTAAGTTTATTCCCCCTTTTCTTTTGTTCTCTGTAGTTTGGCTATGCATAGATTTATTATTTTCTTTTTACTCCTATTTGGTACTTGTAGAGCACATTCAATCGCAGTATTATCTTTCTTCTCTGGAAAATTCTACAGTCAGCTATTAATTTAATCAGGAGATTATATATATATATATATATATATATATATATATATATATATATATATAACCAGAACAACCAGGCCGACCGGTTGCTATGATGCGCACTGACCACCAGGGGGCAGGTGCTCAACACAGGAGCTGCCTCCTGGTGGTCAGTGCGCTCCCACAGTCAACCTCCCCTGGCTGGCCAACCTCCCACGGTCCCTCTCCCCTGCTGGCCAACCTCTCGTGGTTCCTTCCCCCCGGGCCAACAGGCCCTGATTGCCCCATCAGGGCCACCCCCAAACCGGGGGTGGGTGGCGGTGGATTCGGCCCCTTTCCCAGGGGGACCAAGAGCTGGTTCCCTCCTCAAGGCTGGCAGCCAACCTCCCATTCCCTGTTCCTCCCCCCAGCTGGCAGGCCCTGATTGGCCTGCCATCTGCCCGCTGCAGTGGCGGCATGGCAGAGACGGAAGGAGGAGGGGGGAGGCGGGGAACTGTGCAGTGGTGAAGTGCCAATGATGGTGGCATCAGCATCTGGCATCTGTTCCTTCTGTGCCCAGCATGGTGACTGTCGCCTCCTCTCCCGGCCTCGCCTGGGGTCTTTGGGCCCTGGGCTGGGATGGGGAACTGGGAGTGGGTGGTGGTGGGCATGGCCCCTTTTCCAGGGGGGCTGAGAGATGGCTCCCTCCTCGGGGCTGGTGGCCAATCTCCTCCCATCCCTCCCCCTGGCCGGCAGGCCCCAATTGGCCCACTGCCCGCCCGCCACGGTGGCAGCACAGAGGCAAGGGAAGGAGAGGGGGGAAGTGAGGAACCACTCAGTGGTAGGGCGCTGATGATGGCTGTGTCAGCATCTGGTGTCCATTCCTTCTGCACCCAGCCTGGTGACTGTCGCCTCCTCTCTGGCCTGGCCCTGATTGGCCTGGCCCCAATAGGCCCTGATCACTGGCCAGGCCTAGGGACCCCAGTCATGCACAAATTTTGTGCACCGGGCCTCTAGTCTATATATATATATAAAAGCCTAAGTGACCGTTTGACCACTCGACTGTTCGACCAGTAGCTCTGACATGCACTGCCCACCAGGGGGCAGATGCTCAATGCACAGGCATGGAAACATGGAACAGACTGATGAATCTCAGAGGAAAGAGGGAAGGGGGGTCCTTCTCCTGGCCTGCGGGGATCGGGTCGAAACCAGCAGTCCGACATCCCCTGAGGGGTCCCAGATTGCAAGAGGGTGCAGGCCAGGCCAAGGGACCCCACCGGTGCACGAATCCATGCACTAGGCCTCTAGTGTTTCAATAAGTTATCTTACTGAGCAGTTACACTGTGTTTACTGGGATGGGATGGGATGGGATGGGATGGGATGGGATGGGATTTTATGAATCCTTATATGCCAAATAGAAAAGCTTGGAGTGGATCTGTGCTATAATAAATTATTTGGTCTTATCTCTTGCTCCTGGCATGGAGTTCCTAAACCCCTAGAAATTTCCTAAGTGATAGGACTGTCTTTTGAAATTCATATGATCTCTTTTCAGCACCTGGGAGTTTATGTTAATAAGGTGATTTAGGACTGGGGCCCTTGACAGCCTCAGGGCAGAGCTGGTCACCAGAAAGCCCAAATGAGGGCTGGAGATTGAACTCTATAAACTCTTGAAAATGGAGATTTGATGAGTTTCCAGGTTGGTGAATACTTGGAGGTGTTAGGAGGGTGGCACACCTGGAGAGGGCATGAACTGTCCAAGCTCCTTCCCCCATACCTTGTCCTATGCATCTCCCACATCCGGCTGTTCTTAAGTTGTGCTTTTTAAAAAAAATATAATGAATCAGTAAACATAAGTAAATGTTTCCTGAGTTCTGTGAGCAAATTATCAAACCAGAGGATGGGGTCATGGAGCCCTTGGTGAGCTGTTTACTCAAAATCCAATCAGAAGTATAGGTGACAACCTCAACTTGCGATTGACATCTGAAGTGAGGGTAGCCCTGTGGGACTGAGTCATGAACCTGTGGGATCTGATGCCACCTCCAGCTAGTCAGAATTGAGTTAAATATATAGGACACCCAGTCAGTGTCTGACAAGAATTGGAGAATTGCTTAGTGTGGTTTTGAAAAACACCCACACATTTGGTGACCAGAAGGAAAATGTTCTCCTTGCAGTGGGTAAAGGAGAAACAGAAAAGCTTTTTCTCACAGGAACATGGTAAAGAGAGCCAGGCAGGGCATCATACTCAAGTCCTTCTCTGAAGAGGGGAATGGAGTTTCCTCATCTGCGTCACAACAGTGTTCAGAGGTCTCTCTTCAGACATGATCTTTCTTTCTTAAGAGACCAACACATGATATAGCTGCCCTGGCTGCTGCGTTCCTCTTTGCCTTTGGCTGGGGATTGGGGCGCAGCCCTGAAATCCCAGGAGCATCCCCTGGAAAACTGAGAGTCTCAGAAACTCTACCAGCTCTCCACTGCTGGGTTTGTGGCCCACATGTGCCAGAATGATTCTCAGAAGCTAGTTAAACTGACTTTTGAGGAATCCCATCTTCCACAGTGGAAAAGGGTATCTGCCTTTGTGGCCCACTCTGTCATACTTCTGGAAGAGTCAACTCTAGAAGGTTCTGTTAGTTGTGAAGATGTGATTGTGTCTTTGGAAGACATCATGGGTCTCTCAAGAGTGAAAGAGATATTTGAGTGTGAACTTAGAGGCACAGGGAGACCTTTGGATGACAGAGAAGACTTGAAGACGACTTGAATTACGTAACTTTGAATTTTGAATATGAAATTGAAAGACTTTCGGTGGGGCATGGTCTCAGTTTGTCACAAGTTCCACCATTCCTGATTGCTTTACACCTGTCTGGACTCACACCATTTATGGTGACTACCTGGCCTGTTAAAATCTGACTTCATGGACCCTTGGCCTCCATGTAAAGCCAGCACTGCCTCTGGATTTATCTAAGTCAATGAGAATCCTCCCCATACAGCCCATGTTCTCTTTTGACCATTCAGCTTTCTCTGATTTGTACTCTTTTCTCCCACCCACACCACCAGAATTAATCTCTATTGTCCCCATTAGGTTTATTTGTACCTCTCTTAGTGCATAATACAGCCTGCCTCATAAATATATATACCTATTACTCATTAAACTGTATCTCTACAGAGACTTGGACAATGCCATATCTTCATAAAGTGCCCAATAATTATTCTCTGACTTAAGTTCAGCTCAGATCAGCTCTACCCACCACGGCGTCCAGAAGAACATAACCATTGTCACAGCCTCCAACACCATTACTGCCTGCCTCCATTGATATACCCATCCATCCCCCTCAAGAGCTGTTTAAGTGCAGGGAAGAGAACAAGACCAGGGATCACATGATATTTGGTTAAGCAGAGCATCACATGTGAAGACAAAGGTACAAAATATAATCGACTCTCATTTTTAAAAGAGAAATGGGCTTCCTCCTTGCTGACATTGGATTGGGAGGAGGGATATGTGAGAATGAGTGTTTACATAAAGAAAACAATTGCTTGCTCCTCCCCTTCCAGTCTCTATGGGCTCTGATGGGCCGCTGGTTATTGTAACAAGGCCAACTCCACTCTCCCAGATGGATGGCTCTCCCTCCATCCCAGATCACCTCTCCAGCTATGAAAAGGGAAGAAGGATATTACCACCATGAATGAAGGTAGTGTGTAGAATGAGTAGATCATAGCAAAACCACAAACAATGCTATGCTACACTCATTTAAATAAAGAAAGCTGAGCCCTGGTCCTGTTGGCTCTTTTGGTTGGAGCATCATACCGTAGAGCAGTGGTTCTCAACCTTCCTAATGCCGCGACCCTTTAATACAGTTCCTCATGTTGTGGTGACCCCCGACCATAAAATTATTTTCGTTGCTACTTCATAACTGTAATTTTGCTACTGTTATGAATCGTAATGTAAATATCTGATATGCAGGATGTATTTTCATTGTTACAAATTGAACATAATTAAAGCATAGTGATTAATCACAAAAACAATATGTAATGATATATGTGTTTTCCGATGGTCTTAGGCAACCTCTGTGAAAGGGTCGTTCGACCCCCAAAGGGGTCGCGTCCCACAGGTTGGCGACCCACAGGTTGAGAACCGCTGCCATAGAGCAAAAAAGAAAAAAGAAAGAAAGGTTGCTGGTTCCATTCCCAGTCAGGGCACATACCTAGGTTTCGGGGTCAGGGCACAAATGAGAGGCAACCAATGGATATTTCTCTCTCTCAAATCAGTGAACATACCTTGACTTGAGGATAAAAAAAAATTAATTAATTAATTAAATAAATAAATAAATAGAAAGAAAGCTGACATTTTCTTAGGCTAGAAACAAGTCACATTAATGTCTAATTGCAATAAGGACCATATCACTTTGACTTTTTGTTCAGTTCAAATTTTTGTTACCCCATATTAAAAACCATACACTACTCTGCATTTTTGTAAATATTTTAATTGGTGCATTTTAGTCTGGATGTGTATACATTCTCTGTTGCCTCCCATCTGGGTGTAATTTTCCATAGTCTCCCCTGCTGATCTGCATTTTCTCCTTCAAGTCCCTCCTCTAAACCCACTTCTGTGGATCTTGCCTTCACATTATGCCATTAACAGCTCCAGCTGGAAGGAAGTGCCTCTGAATGGAGTCCAAGAGAAGAAACAAAGAAGATGGAAACCAGATGCCACTTAAGTCATCCCCGTGTGAGTCATCATTTTCTCCTGGAAAGTGTCTATCTCAATGCTGTGCATCTCTTCAGTGTGAAGCCTACTACACAGAAACCCTCCCTCGTGCTGTGTGTTAGCCATCCTTGGGAGACCTGTATATTTTAAATACTATTGGCATACAGTAAATGTATACATTACATTGTGCCAGCAATAACAGATAAATATTTATTAGTTAGGTTTTAAATCCAACATAAGGCAGTCATTTCTTTCATGGGTCATTTACGCCCTCATGTTACAGGCCCCTTGCTACCATTCCTCACCAACTACTTTTAGGATTTGAAGTGAATGTTTTAGTTTAACAAATGTTTATTGTTTAGAATCGCTCAGGTTAAAAACAAATAACAACAAAAACAACAAAACCCCCTTTAACCTGCAGAAGTTAGAATCAGTTGATTTTCATGTATACCTTCTTTCTTTAAATGCCAACTTAATATGATTTCTGTGTAATGGATCATATCATACCCAAAGTTGAAATTTGAATCATTTACTCATTCAGGTAGTAAACAAACAAATAAAAAACCTAGTTAATGTTATTTTTTTTTAAAGAGAGGAAGACCTTTGTTTTCCCAGACTGACTTTGAGAAACAACTTTCAAAACTCTTCTAGAATAGTATTCAATTAATCCAGTAGAAAAAATGTAATTAGCATTCAATTTTGTTTAAAATTTATATGTGTGTGTGTATATATTACATATATATAAATGTGTATATAACATTATATGTGTATATCTTTGTGTGTTCAAGACTGAGCACATGCATTTATCTACACTTCCTTTCAAATTTTTGCTGAACTGTAAATAAAGGGAATAAATTGGTAAGCAAACTGAAGATAAAAAGAAGACTGTCAGCAGAGATTTTGATAATTTTCTGGAAGATGGAAAGGAAGTGAATAGTGTTGATGGATGAAGCGGAGCAGAGGAAGCAACATCCCAGATATACTCAGGAGAAGGCCATAAAAGGGTGAAAATGTTCCTTTCAAGAAAGCCTTGGGGAATCTCCACACTGGGCATTTAACACATTCAGATCTCAGGACTGGAAGAGGAGCCAATTGTCCAGAGAATAACTACACCATTTGGTCTTCCCCATTCTTCTCCACCTTTCCCAGGCATGCAGATGAGCCAGCAAGAGAAGATTCAGAAACCTTCACCCCATCCTTGAGATCTGCTCTATTAAGAAAATAAGATCGCTTCCTAGCTGAACTAACGCTCTTTGTATGGGATTTGGTATTCTACAGTGAAGCCTTCTATTGTTGGTGTTTTGAGAGGGAAATGACACCGTTTGCATGATTCCCTATGCTAGCACCCTGAAAGGAAGCTGGTCAGTTGACGTGTTCCACCCATGCACACAGCCAGTCCCCACCTTCAGAGAGATATGCCAACAGGGGCAACATACCTATCCATTGGCAGAGAACTGTACCACCCACACCAAGTCTCTAGAAGTTACCTAGTCCTCCCTTCATAAATATTAAAAAACAACTTAAATGATCAAATTGATATAAGTGGGAAATGTGGAGTAAAAGAGAATTCTTGTCCATTTGATGTCAAGGGATACTGTCTAAAACCAAAGACTCAAGAAACAGAAGTTTAGGTATATTGTTTAAAGTTCTAATCATCATCATGGTTTGCCATCTCATAACCATTTCCAGTTCATGTGGCCAGTACAACTCTGATCTTGGTTTGGAGTAACCATTCCTCGTCCTCTCTCAGTCCACCTGCTTTGGGTGAATCTGAATGCCAGCTCTGCCCCCAGGATGGAAATGGGACCTAGACTAAGGCCAAAGTGGGTAATCCAGGCCCTTTGCCACAATCACTGGTTTTGAAATGAGCAAGCCAAGCTCATCTGCTTAGAAATAGTCTCTCCTCCTTTTCACTTCCATGGGAGGAGTATATATCCCTATTCCATTGATTTGGGGTGCAGTCATGTAACTTTCTTTGGCTAATGGGAAGTGCTTGTGCAGCTGGTCTTGTGCTCTGTGCCTCCATCATCACCATCAGAACATGCTTGGAGTAGGTCACCAGTCCCAGGAGAAAGATGAGAGACACATGGATCACAGCTGAGCTACCGTAGCCCAGAGTTGTGAGTGGTACAAAACTTAGATCAGCAGAGCCACCCAGTCAAGCCCAACCTAGATCAGCTGACCTTAGCCAACTCACAGATACATACGTTAACTAAAAGCTTGCATTGTATACCACTGAGATCGTGTGTTAAACCCAGCATTATCATACCCACAGTTAGGTAATACAACAATACGGATGCATGCATCCTTTTCTGCTCGTCTGGAATCTAAGAGGATACAAAGCTATAGCTCCTGTGGCTGTGGCCAGCACATAGAATTTAAGGATGAAGCCTATTTATAGACTGAGCTGAATTCAAGTCCTGCTCATATTGTTTGAGCTCTGAATTTAGCCTTCCTAACTAATGTCAGTTCTGCCTATAGTTTTCTTATTTTCATGAGCCAATAAATTATCTTTTTATTGTTCAAATCAGATTTATTTGGCAGTTTTCCCCACTTGCAATCAGAAGAATCTTAACTGCAACCAGTGGAAGAACTAAAATAATTAACAAAAATTAGGAGGAAAAAAGGCCAAACTAAGTCTTTGTCTTGCATAGTCAATCCAAGATTCAAGAAAGTAAATCAAGAATATAAATGTAGGCAGATTTTTTTGGACTTAGTAGAGATGAAGATGAGAAAGAAATGAAAAGAGAAATAAACAAAGTTGGTTACCTGTGGTTACTGAATAACCACAAAATGGTGCCCCTTTTTAAATTTTATATATATCTGTGCTGTCCAATGCACAGCCACTAGCTACCGGTGGCTATTGAAATTTAAATTAATTAAAAGTAAATATATTTAAAATTCAGTTCCTCGCTCGACCAGCGTGGCTGAGTGGTTGAGCATCGACCTATGAACCAGGAGGTCATGGTTCGATTCCTGGTCAGGGCACATACCTGGGTTGCATGCTTGATCCCCGGTGGGGGATATGCAGGAGGCAGCCAATCAATGATTCTCTCTCATCATTGATGTTTCTATCTCTCACTCCTTCTCCCTTCTTCTCTGAAATAAATAAAAATATATTTTAAAAAATAAAAATAAAATTCAGTTCCTCATCCACAGTAGTGGCATTTTTAGTGCTCCTAGCTACATGTGGTTAGTGCATATGCAGAATATTTCCATCCTTGCAGAAAGTTCAATTGGACAATACTTCGGTAGAGTGTCGAGTCACTGTGTAAAGCCAATCAAATAACAGACATTTAAATATATCACTCAAAATTGTATCAGAGGGGTTTAAGGGTACAGGTCCTGGAAAAAATTGCTTGGGTTCAAATACCAGCTCTGATACTTACAAATTATAGAACCCTTGGCAAGGCATTGATCTTTCTATACTTCAACTCTCTTACCTGCAAATGGCAAAATACACAAGACTTCTCTCACAGCATTGTTGTGAGGATTAAATAAGCTAATATACATGTTATTATATATTTTGTGCTTCTAAGAGTGCCTAGCATTTGGTAAGCACTTAATAATTTATTATATTTTATTGTTTATCCTCTGTAAGTTAGATTTTGTTTTACTGTATGAATCTATTTTAAATAAACTATATGTATATGTGAGATATATCTATAATATGTAATATTTAATATTTTACATGTGATATGTATGTACACACACATAGCTTCGGTTCATGGGATATAAATGTTTTCATTTTCTTCCTTATACATTTCTAAATTTTCCAAAATTTTACACCAATCATGTATTATCTTTCTCATCAGATGAGACAAAGTTTTTCTTTTTGAAGACACCAACATATTTTGAGATGAGTAACGTGCTGCATCTGGATTGTTTGCTTTTGCTGATTCGGTCTACAGGGGCCCATTATATAATCTTCCTCATTAGTCAGCTGGGGCTCCGTGACCTCTTTCATGGTCTATTACAAAATCCTCCTGGCTGGTCCCTCCCTGTCCAGCTCTCCTCCAGTCTCCACAGTGCTGTCAGAGTGATCCTTCCACAGCACAACCCTATGACACTCTCCTGCTTAAAAGCTGCCAGTCTTTCCCCATCCTTTACACATTAAGTGCCCAGTCCAAGGCATGGCCCACCAAAGCCTTTGCATTCTCATCTTGCCTCCCCTCCCTTCAGTGATGTTAGGAATCTAGGAAAGCAGATGAGATAAGATTACAGAGACTATGGTGGGGCATGCGAGTCGCTACCCATAGGTCTTCTACACCTTTCCATCTAGGGAAGTCCCATTTGCTCTGCATGACCACGTAACTAACACCTGCCTTCTGTGAAGGTTTTCTAGTCTCCCAAAGTAGAGCTCAGAACTCCCGCTCCAGCTGGCACCTCTGACTCAGAGCCTGTTCTACTGAACAGCAATCACTTGTTTACATTCTTGACTCACCCTCAATTATATTCTCCTTGAGGGTGTGGCACCTTTGCCTTCCTGTGTCCTACCCAGGAAGTGACCTTAAATAGTGCTCAATAAATAGTTGTTGCAAAGATTGAGGCGTAAATTATTTTAAAATAAATTTGATTGACTTACTAAAACAATAAGAGTTCATGGTAGAAAAATTAGTTCAGATAAATTGAGAGCAGAAAATGTAAAGCACACATAACCCTATCTTGATATACATCCATAGGCTACTTCAGAGGTTCTCAAACTTTCTCAGTTCATGGCACCCTTAATGGTTCAGTAATCTTTTCTGGTACTTTAAACCAATATAAATTAATATTTTGGTTAGGTCCAAACAACCTATTAGTAGTAGTTCACAGTGTCCACAGGTGTCACTGTGTTTTTATTAAGATTTTTAAATATTCTGGAGGGAGTGGGGGAGAGGGACTGTCAGTTCACTGCAGTGCCCCAGGGTACCTTGGCACAAACTTTGAGAACCATTGGTCTAAACTATCAAAAATGTTCTTTTGAAAGAAAATATATTGTTATACTATATAAACTGTTTTGTTAACCTGTTATTTCTAGTTAATAAGTAAGAAAAAACTTTCCTTCTTGGTCATTGTTTATCTGATAATATCTAATATTTGATGTGTACCTAATATATTCCTTATGAGGAAGGTATAATACTATATCATTATCTTCATGAAGAAACTGAGGCAGTGAGAATTTTCAAAACTTGCCCACAATTAGTAAGTGGCATAACCAGGCTGTAAACCCAAGAAATAGGGTTCTAGAATCCCTTACTCTAACTACCTCATTCTAATGCCTTTTAACAGTCACAGTATCACTTCGGTGGGGAATCAAGACACAATGTTAGACTAGAATAACACCATTGTAAAGATATATTATAATTTATTTGACCAAATCCCAAATATTAGACATTTAAATTATTTCTAATTTCTCACTGTTCTCGAGAACCTTGAAATTAACATTTTGTAACTAATCAATCCCTTTATGCTGTCATGTCTATTTCCTTGGGGAAAATTTTCTAGAAGTAGAATTACTTTGCCAAAGGGTAAGACATGTAAACTCCAAGGTTGCTAGTACATATTATCAAGTTATTCTACCTGAAAAGTTGGGTAAATTTCCATTCTACTTTGTTTTTGCTCATCCTTATTGAGTATTGTCATTATTTTTTAAAAATTATTACCAATAAATCGAGAGGAAAAAGTGGTAGCTTGCCACGTTAATTTGCACTGCCTGATATTTAGTTGAGCATTTTTATCTTAATAACCAAAATTTATTTTTTACTTAATAGAAAAGAGGCAAAGCCTCAGAAGCAAGATGGAGGCTGGAACATGGTTGGGAAACCCCTTGCTGGACCAGTCTTCGTTCCATTCACATTCAACTCAAGCTCCTCCACAACCTGTGTCCCGTGTTGCTTTTGTCAACGAGAAGGGATGCTCATTGTAACACAGTTGGCATTATTTCTGCATCCTAGGCTTCCTAAGGCAGGAAAAATATGCTCTCCTTTTAGAAACATATCCACAACAAAGAATGGATTTATGAAGAGTGGAGAGAATAATAGACAACGATTCAGGGGACTTGGGGCCCAGTCCTGCTGTAACCATCAGAGAATCATTTAACATCTCTTAGTTTCAACTTGTTTACTAAAATGACCAGTGCTTCTCATACTTTTCACAGAAATAGTCCAAAGACACAAAGCATGAAAATATATTCCTAAGGTTAGTACCTGGGACGTATTGACCTAAAGAGACCCATTGCAGGTGTGCAGTTTTTCTCTTCTTTAAAATTTAGGCCAAACTTGCCTTCTTCTCCATAAGATATTGGTGTTTTTAATAGATAAAAATGTTTTATTGGTTTGTTCTTTTTGTTGTTTTTTTCTCAAAGAGAATTGGTGCTCTGAGAGATGCACCATACTTTAATATGTAGCTTCCCTGTACTTCAGTTTGGGAAATAAGGAATCCTCTGTAAGATCCCTTCTATCTTGGTCAGTGTAAGAGTCTAGAGAATAAGACCTGTTCTTTAATTATCCATAAACTGTGAGATCATTATTCTGGTGGTGATTCATTTCCCTACAGGGATCAACAGTTTTTCTTCCCATCAAGTTTCTTGGTCCCTGATACAGAAATGACCCTTCCAGTCACTCTGGACTACACCTGGCCATCATCGAATAGGCTGACAATTTAAGTCCACATGTTAAAATCACTAATAATGACGCTACTATTCCCACCTTCACCCTGAAAGCAACACCTAAATTTCTCAAATCACTCACTTCCTTCCACTCTTTGATGCAGTAATGGAGAAGCACTGTTCTTGGCTTAGAAAAGTCTAAGTTGGCATCTTAGATCTTGGGCAAATCACAACTTTCCTTAAATTCAGTTTCTGCATCAGCAAAATAGAAACAATAATGGCGCTTATCCTGCCTCCCTTACAGGTGTGTGATGAGAAACATAAACAAATGTTGGGGCTAGAGGTAGGTATTATTTTTATTATTGAATATCCATCTTTAATCCGGAATGAAGAAAAAATTACTTATGTTGATACTCCTTCAGTTTGGAATGTCGGTCGTTGGGAACTGCGTTCCAGCTTCGAGAAGGCCGAACCCTCAGCTAGATGCTGCTGCGGACCTGCCCCTACACGTTCTCAACAGACACAGGTGAAACCTTTTGGAAACAATAAGGGGCATTGTTGAGCTGGGTGTGGCAAGAAGGGGAATGTCGGCAACTGCCAATGAACCTTAGCCAAGCCCCCATGTGGCAAGAAAAGCTTTCCCCTATGATTCCATTTTCTGATTAAGAAGTAACACTGAACTGGAAGATTTAAAACCCCTGAGGCATCTAAGGCTCAAAGCTCTCCAGGGGCTGGGGGTAAGTGCCTCCGCAGGACACACAGGGAATGAAGGCTGGACCATCTGCACCAGTTGCCATTTTTCTGCTGCCACCAGTCCTCCCCTTGTCCTCCACTGAGCAAGTCGTACCAGGGAGGAGTAAGAGCCAAGCTTCTTCCCACCGCCAAGCAGTGAGGACCCTGGAGGCTAAATTAGACAAGCTATTAACTAGCAGCTCAAATTGAGCAACTCCAGTGAGGAGACAAGCACAGACGGAGACCACAAGCAAAACAAGGACAAAAATCGCTGTAAGTTGGAAAACGTAGCTGCCACAGCAGAGGAAGAAGGAGCATGAAGACCCAAATCAGAATAAGCAGGAAATGAAGGGATAATAGGAAAAAGAAGTGGCCCAAACCCTCCATGTCTCACATGCATAGGGACACACCCAGTGTAGCTTTCCCCAGTCTGCAGCCATTGTTTTCTGTATTGAAGCTCCATTTGGAACAAGAGTAGAGTTTATAGGTTAACCTCTAGGCACCAAAAAGCTATCCTCAGCTGGTAAAATCAATGAGCAAATGCAGAAATTTGCTGAGTTCACCCCTCTTTTCCCCAAACAATGGTTTGTTTAAAAAAAAAGACTCTTGCCTTGATAATATGTGATGAATGGAGAAAAATGAACTTTATGTCATGGGAGTATTTGTAATTCCTAAGGGAGAACAAGTCTCAGATATTAATTTCATTTACCAAAAAATATATCCAAGAAATGTTAATGTAAGCATAAGTCATATATTTTTAAATGATTCTTTCCAGATTGGTTTTTACTACCTTTAGTTTATGCATGTGTCATGTCAGCGGGTCTTCTACTAGTGTTTTCTTTGTTTCTCTGCCTGGGGTGGGGTGTGTTGGGTTGTTTTGTTCCTTGGTTTTTCCTTCTTCTGCCTTCATTTAGAGAGACATAAAGCAGCAGAACAGAATAGTGGTGAGCACACAGCTTCTGGAGTCAAATATCTAACTCTACTCCCAAGGCCTAATTTGCTGGGCCCAGTATAAAATGAAAATGCAGGGCCCCTTGTGCAAAAATTATTAAGTCTATAAAAACAGTGACCTCAGACCATTAAACCAAATACAGAGCTCTTCTGATCACAGGGCCTTGTGTGACTAATGGCCCAGGTCACATGTACATGAAACTGTCCCTGCTGTCCCATGCTAACTGTGTGATTTGGAAAAGTCACCCTCACAAGCTTCAGCCTTCTTATCTTTAAATGAGGGACAATAATAGTACTTATCTCACAGAGTTGTGGAATAACTAAATCACATGATATTTATAAATTGCTCAACATGGTGCCTGGAACATAGCAAGTGCTTAAACGTTATAACTTATTGCTGTCACCAATTACCTGCTTAAATCATGATGTTCTTAAGAGCCTCAATTTAAACAACAATGACATTCCATTGCACACCTATTAGAATGGCCAAAATCCAGAACACTGACAGCACCAAATGCTGACAAGGATGTGGAGCAACAGGAATTCTCATTCATGGCTGGTGGCAAAGCAGAGTGGTACAGCCACTTGGGAACACAGTTTGGTGATTTCTTATAAAACTAAACATACCTTTACCATATGATTCAGCAGAGCCAGCAATTGCAACTCCTTACCCAAAGAAATTGAAAACTAATCTCTACATAAAAATCTGCACACAGATGTTTATAGAGCTTTATTCATAGTTGCCAAAATTTGGAAACAGCCAAGATGTCCTTCAGTAGGTGAATGGGTAAATAAACGGTGGTACATCCAGACAATGGAATATTATTCACCACTAAAAAGAAATAAGTTCTCAAGACGTGAAAAGACATTAAAGAATCTTAAATGCGTATTACTAAGTGGGAAAAAACAACAACCTGAAAAGGATAATACTGTGTGATTCCAGAAAAAGGCAAAATGATGGGAATAGTAAAAAGATCAGTGGTTGCCAGTGGTTGTAGGTGGAGAGAGGGATGAATAGGTGGAGTACACAGGATTTTTAGGGCAGTAAAAATAGTTTGATGATACCATAATGATGCATACATGTCATTATATATTTGTCCAAACCCATACAATGTATAATACCGAGAGTGAACCATTTGGGTGATTATAATGTGTCAATATAGGTGTATCCTTGGAGGAAATATACCACTCTGGTGGGGGATGTTGATAATGGGTAAAACTATGCAAGTGAGAAGCAGGAAGTATATATGAAATCTCTGTACCTTCATCTCAATTTACTGTAAAACTAAAACTGTTCTAAAAAAAATAAAATTGTGTGTGTGTGTGTGTGTGTGTGTGTGTGTGTGTGTGTGTTTAAAGAACCTCAGTAGCCAAACAAAATTTGAAATTGGGACAATAAGTAGGTAATGCAGGATAATCACCATTATCCTCTTTTCTCTGCTTTTCTTTGAGTTATCTGAACAAGAAAGCTTTAACATAAATTACCCAAATAGTTACTTTTATTATTCCCATCCACTGTGGCAATGAGTAGATCTGATCAGATCAAATTTAATATGGAGTCTTAAATATATAGAGTAAAGGTCAGAAGTTCTATATAAAATGAATCAGACTAATATGCCAAAGAGTTGAGAAGCTAGAAGATCTGGAGATTGAAGAACTAGTTTTAATAACTGCAAAGGAAGAAAATGCTAATGACAATTTTGGGATGGCTGTCATTTATTGACACTCTCAACAGGCCTCCTAAATGGAAGTCTATATAAAAATTCTGTCATTTCAAAGATATGTTGGAAGTTAAGAAAGAAAGGTTATAAACTAAAATTTTATATTATAAAACAATCTAATGATACAGAAAATAAAGAGTATAATGAAATAAGCATTAATAACAGCCCACCTCATAGCTTTACCAAATCTTAACATCTTTACATATTTGCTTCAGATTTTAAGTCTTTTATCATAAAATATAAAACACAAAAACAGAAACCCCACAAAACAAGTGCATAGCTTAATATAAGGTTAACAGACCTGCAACCATCATGCAGGTCAAGAAACAATGGACACCTACCCTGGGAGACTCTGGCTTCCATTCACAAGCCTTTCCCTTTCCTCCAAGTAACCACCATTCTGACTTTTATAAAAATCACCAAAGAGGACATTTTTATTTTGGTTTGAGACAATGAGAGAAAAAGGCAATCAATGATGACCATAGAATACCAAAATATCACAACTGATAAATAGTATCATATGTAAGAACCAAAAAAAAAAAAAGAAATTTCTCTTGGGCAATAAAATACTTCCTTTACTCCCCCTCAGATGATTGAGAGTCTTGCTCTCTTCTCCTTTCTCTCACACATGGACTCAACATTTTCCAGATTGGACTCATTTTGGCATTTTGCAACCTATTCCACCTCTGACATTGAAAACACACTGCCTCTGTTTCTGTGATTATTTAGCTCAGGCCACAAAACCTGGGCAATGCTCAAAGTTACAAAGAATAATTAGCAAGTCTAGTAGAGTCCTGCCTCTATTATCTGTAACTACACTTTTAATATCAAGGTTCTCTTGTGTCATGTTTTTGCTTTTTTAAAAAATTTGTTAAACATTCGTCTTTAAATAAAGTTGTTAGTGCCTGTGTAAAACTGTCTCTTGCCCTGGCCAGTGTGGTTCAGTTGGTTGAGCACCGTCCCATGCACTGAGAGGTCACTGGTTTGATTCCTGGTCAGGGAACCAATCAGTTTCCCTTGCATTGAAGTTTCTCTCCCTCTCCCTCTCCCTCTCCCTCTCCCTCTCCCTCTCCCTCTCCCTCTCCCTCTCCCTCTCCCTCTCCCTCTCCCTCTCCCTCTCCCTCTCCCTCTCCCTCTCTCTCTCCTTCTCCCTTCTTCTACCTTAAGTCAATAAAAACATTTTTTTAAATTGTCTTTTAGTCCTACATACGCCGAGTCCACAGCTAGAACTTAGGTGAGGCCAATGCACTCATTCACTGACTTTGGTCTCTTAGATTTGTAAGAAACCGTAGACTTACTTAAACTCTCCTGTTGGTCCTAATACCTGCAATAGACAAATAATACCTTCCTTCAAATTAAAGAGTACCATTTATATATTAGACAGGATGAGATGCAAGTAAAAGAAAATACTCAAAATAGTTTGGGGATACATATGAGAATTCATGGGCTCATGTAAATAAACTGCCAAAAAAAAAGGACAGAAATGACTACAATACTTTCAAAATGATTTTTAGCTCTTAGCTATACCTCCACATTGGTATTCTTATCCTCAGAGCGCTTTCAGAATCCACAGCTGAGTCAGACTGCCCCGCTGAAAATAAGTCCTGAGTGTATATGTTTGTCAAAACTGCAAATGTACCATTAAGATATGTAAGATATGTGCGTTTCATTTTATAAGATTTTTTATATCCAAAGGAAAACCCACTGTAAATAAATATTGAACCCTACTTTCAGAGACATGTACTGATGTCTGCAATCTATTTTGAAATGCACCAGAAACAATTTGAATTAATAACTGGCTAGAGGGATGGGTAGATAGGTATATGATAAATCAGATGTAGTAAAACGTTAATGGTTAATGGTAGAGTTTAGGTAGTGGGTGTTCTGATAAAATTCTTTTAGCTTTGTTGTATGTTCAAGAATTTTCAAGAGGAATAAATCCAAAGGAAGGACTCTGGTTAGACCTGCTTGGGTCCCCTCCCAGCCCTCACCCAAAGTGAGGTGTGAGGCACTGACTGCTCACTTGAGGTTAATCGCCTACCGTTCAGCCATCCACTGTGGCCAGCAAGGCACTGTCACACAGCTTCTGTCCAAGACACATGACAAAGCAGGGAGTGGAAAGATGAGAACTTGCAAAGAAATGTCATTCTTCCAAAGAAAGGGGTGTGCCACAGACATGGCTCTCAGCGCACATCACCAGGGAGGCAGCCAACCCAGTTTGAGCCCCAGACAGTCTTCAGCACAACCAGGCAGATGATAGGTTGTAATTGCGTTCTTGCACTATGACTCTATGTCTCCTTGCCATTCACAACCAAAACTAGTAATAGAAGACCTAACTTTCCATAGCTGGTGACTTTAAAATACATAGCCACCAGGAGTGGGAAAGATTAACAAAATATGCCAAAGAGTATAAATGACCAGTATAAAGACATGCTTATCTAAGGAAATTAAACAATAAATCGCTAAATTATTAAAAGGCCTAAATCAATCTCTCTCTCTCTCTCTCTCTCTCTCTCTCTCTCTCTCTTTCTCCCTCGCTCCCTCCCTCCCTCCCTCCCTCTCACACTGTCCAGTTTTTGGAGATTGGATTTTATCAGGAATTTTAATGCTCAGCATTAGGAGGTAATACACCCTTGCCTAGAAAATTCAAAACACATTCACATAGTTCTTAATTGACAGGAACATGAGGTCAGGTTAGCTAAATGAAGCCGTGTGTCCTCCATCTGGCTGAGAATGGACACATGTAAGCCAAGGCCATCTCGGCATTTTTGTCTTTTGCATTTGATTTAGGAGCATCCTCGATGCTCTTCTGCCTTCACTAGCACCTCCCACACATCCGACCCAGTCAGCTGGGCTGCTTGTGTCAGTCCCAGATCCAGCCAGGCCTTCCTCCCAGGCTGGTGCTGAAGCCCCGAACTACACAAAATGACCAGCAGCTAGGGAGTCTGTTGCACTGGGACTTTATAGCTATTCATATCTGTAAGATCTACAGCAGTAGTTCTCAACTTTTGTGATTTTTAAAACCCCTGGGAGCTCCATATCTGAAAACTGTTGCATGTTTTCTCCTGTTGAGTCCTCCAAAATTATAAGTATAAATTTAAGTAGGAATAATAACACTAGCTAGCACCTGCATAGAACTTATTATACACCAGGCACCAATATACTCCCTTACATAGAGTGCTCATTTGAGCTCCCCAACAACCCAATGATGTGGTTTCTATGACTATTTCCACTCGACAGATTAAAATAAATTGAGGCATACAGAAGTTAAGCAACTTGCCCAAAGTCACATGGCTAGGAAGTGACAGAACTATAATCCAAACACAGAGACATGCTTTTAACTACTCTGCTATGAGGCCAAAGAAATCAAATAAATTGAAAAGGTAAGTGTCTTGCTCAGGCTCACACAGGAGCAGAGACTGGAAACCTGAATTTGTCACTCAAAATTCCGGGTCCCTTCCTGGTACGGTGCAAATACAACCATGGGAGTTCAGGGTAACTGCTCATACAGAAGGGGCAGAGGATAGAGCCACTCCAGAATGTAGTGACCTGGGTTTTCCAATTTCACACTGACAGAATTTGACTAAAGGTCACACACTGTGTCTATGTAAGTGGGAGCTGTTCAAGTTGGCCAAATCTGCTCAGCCCCAATCTATAAAGGTCTCTGGAGGTGGGGACTCCAGGTCCCGGGTACCTAGGACTGCAGTAAATGGAAGGTGTTGGATCTCTTTGTCCCATCCCAATTGCTTACACACAGAAATTGTATAACAAACCCCAGGTACCCATCACCCAACCTGCACAATTATCACTCTTGCTTCATGGATCTTTTTAAAAGTAAAGAATGTAGATCACCCCCCACCACCTCCCACCAAGAGAGGCTCATTAATAGGTGGGGTTTTACAATGTGTATATCTTTCAAAGCTCTTGAGGTGATTCTGAAGAGCTGTCAGGTTGGGATTGCCAAATTCTGGTCCTACACCTGCTTGAAGGAGGTAAGAAGGCTTCCCTGGTGCTGGTGGTACGGTGCTCCATGACTTACAAAGGTTTATTTGCAGGACCTGGGCAGGAAAGAATTCTCTCGCCAGATGATTGAAATTAAGATGCTGTAATAACAGGATGGAGGGGAGGGCAGGGTTCAGGAAAAGTGAGGAAGGTCGAGGCACCCAGAGAGTAGCAAGGATAGGCGGCCATTGCCAGCCTTAGGGTACAGGGCCCAGGGGAGTTTCTGGAGCCTAGAAAGAGCTGGAACCCTAGATTCAGGGTTGCTTGGCAGCAGCTGTAATTTAGAGTAATTGGGCACGGCTCTTCTAGAAACAGGTTGCAGAAGCACAGGGCTTGGAAGATATACAGCGAACTCTCTCTTCCCACACTCTTCCCTGGGCCCCTCATAGGCCAAGCTCCACCTGCAGGGTCAGCTTCCTGGGACCCAGACCAGGGCAGAGAAAGGCACAGGACACAGAACAAGGAGGAAACTGGGAGCAGAAGATAATCAGCCAGGAGAACGAGTCAATCCTTCTGAATTCTGAGGTAAGAGGAAATGGTCGACTCTTCCTGAAATTGGTCGGATGCTTTTCAGCACTAGTAGAAGCCAAGTGTAAGAGCAGAGGGGTGCCTGATCCTTGGTAATATCAGCCACAAAACCTTGTCCTGGGTGGCACTGAGTGGACTTTGGTGTAACAGCCTGGTCCCAGATTCAGGTGCCTCTTTCCTCAAAGTCAAGCTGGGAGCAAAGTGGGGAGCAAAAGTTCAAGGAGTGTTATCACTGCCATTTAAGTTGTCATAGTGGAGAAACCTGTCTTAATTTTTTGTAACTTAACATTATTTACTGGTCAGAGGACATTAGTTCTCAGTGATACACAGTTAGAGGCGAATGCTTTCTGGTTACCATTTATACTCTCAATTTACCAATGGAAAGGAGAATGTAGGGGTTCCTATCACAGAATTTTTATGAAGCCCATTTTCCCCTTGAAATCTTGAACTCTATTATTTGCAAGTTATTTAAAAGCTGGCATTTCCATTTTCAAAGCTACAACCACATTTATTTTTCTGGTTAAAGAGCAGGAGAACAACAACTCCCCAGGTTGAAGTTAATCTTTTCAACTCCTCTCCCTAAGGCAGTGGTTCTCAACCTTGGCTGCACATTAGAATCACCTGGGAATCTTTTTAAAATCCTCATTTCTGGACCTCATCCTCCGGAAAGTCTATTTCTTTGTTACTAATGTTGTGGCCCCACCCCATAACAAAGAAACAGAATTTCCGGAGGATAAGGCCCAGAAATCAGGATTTTAAAAAGTTTCCCAGGTGATTCTAATGTGCAGCCAAGGTTGAGAACCACTGCCCTAAGGGATATATTCTATGGAAGCTTACACTCTAAACTTGGGAAACATGTCAAGCAATGTAACTCCACAGATTTAGGCAACTGTGTTAGCACCTGAGCATCCAAACACAGGCAGAAGAGCCCAGGAAGAAAGGTGAAATTTTGAGCAATCATCTTTGAAAGGGTCATTGACCAACTGGAGCATGTCCAAAGGAATGGGGTGACCAGATGACAATGGGCTTTGAGGTGATCTGTTGTCTTCAAATTTCTAAAGGAATGAAATGGCTGATTATACGGTTTCAATGGGCAGCACATGAGCCTGCCATTATAAGAAAACCAATTTTACCTCATAAGAAAGAAGTTGATAATTGTCTGATTGATACACTAGTCCAGTGCCTAGCTCAGAGCTTGCCATATAAAAGGCACCAATCACCCTGGCTGGTGTGGCTCAGCTGGTTGAGTATTGTCCTATGCACCAGAAGGTTGGTTGCCAGTTAGATTCCCAGTGAGGGTACATGTCCAGGTTTCAGGCTCAATCCCCAGTAGGGGGCATGCAGGAGGCAGCCCATTGGTGTTCCTCACATCCATGTTTCTCTCTTTCTTCCACTCCCTTGTTCACTCTCAAAAATCAATAAAATAATAATAAATCAATTTTAAAAAAATAAAAGGCACCCAATAATGTTTGTTAAGTAAATGGTAATCTGTGGTACTGGTCAGTGGTGAAACTTGCCGCTGTCAATCTAGAAAGCTATCCGTCACTGTTAAAAGTCTGCATGAGCACTTGTAGGAATGCTGTAGAGAGTATTCCTACATCAGATAGAAAATTGTATCAATTCAATTTCTGGAATTGATCAATTCTAAAGCTAATGCTGCTGAGTTAGACTAGGACTTGGTTGGAAGTGGAGAATTAAGAAAGTTATCAGGGCAAGCCCGCCCTCATTCTGGGGACAATTAAAAGTAGAATGTAAATCACATAAATCCCTCCAATGTGTGGAATAAAGGTGACCTCTGCGAACAGAGAAATAAAAATCTGATGTGACTCAAAAATAAGAAAACATAGAATCCAATTTTATGTACATTACACCTCACCAAAGAAAATGTAATGTATGTATGGCAAGAAAGCATATAAAAAGTTGCTCCACATCATGTCAGCAAGGAATGGAAAATAAAATAATAGTGAGATGCCACTTTATACCTACTAGGATGGCTAAAATCCAGGACACTGACAACACCAAATGCTGACAAGAATGTGGACTAACAGGAACTCTTGTTCATTGGTGGTGGAAATGCAGAGTGGTACAGCACTTTGGATTACAGTTTGGTAGTTTCTTACACAATTAAACATATCTTTATGATATAATCCAGCAGATTCAGCAATTGCACCTTTGGTATTTAAACAAAGGAGTTAGAAACATGTCCATACAAAACACAGATGTTTATACTAGTTTTATTCATAGTTGCCAAAACTAAGAAGCAACCAAAAAAAGAAAAGAAAAAAAAGAAGCAACTAAGATGTCCTTTAATAGGTGAAAGGGTAAATATTACAGAACTAATATTCGTGCAGAGGCCCGATGCACGAATTCGTGCACCAGTGGAGTCCCTCAGCCTGGCCTGCAGGATCAGGCCAAAGCCAGCTCTTCAACATCCCCTGAGGGATCCTGGATTTCAAGAAGGTGCAGGCCAGGCCGAGGGACTCCACTGGTGCATGATCAGGCTGGGGAGAGACACAGGAATTTGGCCAGCTGGGGAGGGACCACGGGAGGGCTCCAGGACATGTCCAGCCCATCTTGCTCAGTCCCGATTGGCTGGACCCCAGCAGCAAGCTAACCTACCGGTCGGAGCCACTACCCCCTGGTAGTCAGTGTGCTTCATAGCAACTGGTCGACCGGTCAACTGTCTGCCCCCTGGTGGTCAGTGCACGTCATAGCGAGCAGTTGAGCAGCCTTAGCATATCATTAGCATATTATGCCTTGATTGGTTGAACAGCCGACCAGTTGACCGGACACTTAGCATATTAGGTTTTTATTATATAAGATATTATTCAGCACTAAAAATAAATAAGCTGTTAAGACTTAAAAAGACACAGAAGAACCTTAAATGCATATTACCAAGTGATAGAAGCCAATCTGAAAAGGCTACATACTGTATAGCTCCAACTATATGACATTCTGGTAAAGGCAAAACTATAGAGACAGTAGAAAGAGTGGTGGTTGCCAGGGGTTGGGAGATTAGTAGAAGGATAAACAGGTGGAGTACAGAGGATTTTTAGGGCAGCAAAAACAGTCTGTCTGATACTGTAATGATAGATACATGTCATTTTATACATTTGTCCAAACCCATTGAATGTATGACACAAAGAGTGAACCCTACAATGGGTTCATTTTGGGTGTTAATGATAAGTCAATATAGGTTCATCAGTTGTAACAAATGTAGCAACTTTGGTGGTGGTGGTGGGGGGGGGGGGTTACAATAGGGGAGGCCATACATATGGATAGAGGGGGTATATGGGAAGTCACCGTGCCTTCCCCTCAATTTGTGAACTTAAAACTGCTCTAAAAAAATAAATTTTTAATTTATAAAAAAAATGGAAGGTCCCTGAGAAGGCATCTGAATATTTTCATTTGGTAGACAAGAGGAAATCAGGAGTTGGGTCTCTGTCCTGGGAGTCAGATTTCATGAAGCAGGGCAAAAGAGGATATTGCAAGGCAGAGAAGGCACAGGGTAGCCAAGAGGATTATTTAGAACTTGATCTTTAGCACCCAAAATAAAGCCAGTCCTTCAATCACTAAGGGTAACACACAGAAAATGAATACATCATTCCAACACCAGCAGTCATTGCCTATGCCTCCACCCCATCTACCACCAAGTGAACACCTTTAAATATCCTCCTGATTTTGCACACAGATAATTAAAGAATGCAGTTTGATTGCTCATCATCTGTTCTGTAGTTGTGAGTCAATGTATGGGATTTACACTCTGGCTGTGGTTCATCGCTGAGCATTCAATTCAGCAGGGTAATTTTCCTTTTCTCTTTCTACTTGGGGGTCCTAGCTCTTTAAATTCTATCCTTATTGGCAGGCTGTTGTCATGGAGAAAAATAACTTTAAGTAGCTCTTTGAAAAGCTTTGAGTTGCTGTTCCCTGCTATTTAAAGATCCCCCAGTAAAGCAGAAAGTACACTCTGCTTCCATATAAGGCTCTGCCACTCCAAGACAAGAGCGTCACTGGGGCTTGGTTCTAGGTGCTCACAGCAGAACAAAACATGTCCTGGGCATCTGAGGGTCACCTTCACTAAGCATGTCTACCCAGCTTGGGAAGGCAAAAGAAAATCAGACATCAGAACTCCACTATCTGAAAGTTTTAGACACCAGGCTCCCGTGTCATTATGAGCTGAAGTAAATGAGAGAAGCCAAATCTTATAATCCCCACTTATTTGCCTCCCATGTGAAGTATTTGCTCTATGTGGCCTTGGAATTAATTGGCCTAATCCATTTCCTTGACACCTCCTCGTCAAATACTCAGTATCTAAAGCTTTCTCCATTTCAGTTCACAAGCATTTCCTAGACACTTAAAATATGTCTAGCTCCTGCTTGGACACTGTAGGGATACTGAGGTATCGAACAAAGTCTCAATAGAGTAGGATTTGAGAGATGAGACAACACAAATAAATAGACGAAACACCAAGTGATAGAGAATATTAGTGATTCCCAACTTTAGCTGATGATTGGACTCCATTGTGAAGCTATTTTAAAGACACATATTCCCAGGCCCTTGCACCTAACCTATTGAATCAGAAACTCGGGGGGCAGAGCCAGGGTGAGGGCAGAATCCTCAAGGTTCTGCCCCAAGTTCATGTCTGAGTTCTGTAAGACCTCTGACAAGAACAGCCTCTGGATCCTCAATTTTCTCATCTGTAGAAGAAGAGAGGCACTCTAGATATCCTCTGAAATCCCTTTCTCTGACACTATGATTTTGTTATTTAAAGTACCAGTAAGTATGGTTTATATAATAATCAATCTAAAATATCAAAGAGGGCTTCATGGACAATGTGGAACTTGGAGAAGCAAAAATATTCCACGGAAAGCACAGTGGCTCTTGGTATGGACTTTAGAATCGGACACTCTTGTATTTGAATCTCAGTTCTGCAATGAACTGGCTAGATGACCTGAGCCATAATTCAACCCTTCTAATTATCAAGCTATTATTTGTAAAATGGTGATAATAATAGGACCTACTTCTTGGAGTTGTTAGTAGGATTCAAAGAGACAATGTATACAAAGCACATAGTAACCACCCAATGGTTATTTTGAGCGCTATTCTCCTTCTTATTGGTAAAGAGAATAGGGAATTCCACCTGGAGCAAAAAATCTTGGGCAAATGCATATAGATTTTAAGGAGCATGGCATATTAGGCCGAGGGGGAGAAACTGGCTTGACTTTGTTAGGAGGAGAGAGGTAAGTTTGGATCGCACGGGCGGGGTTAGATTCTCCAGTTTATTGTGCAAACTACTTGGCTAAGGAAGACTCCTTCACTCCCTCCAGACAGACGCTTCCTCACGTCCTTGTGACCACACACTATTAAAATGATCCCTCAGCATCATCTCTTTAAGCAAGAGCTTTCTCTCATCCTGCACAGAAAGAATCCAGATGGTGCCTCCTCATGTAATTGATCTGGTTATGCCACGGTGGACCATACACAGAACAACCTACTTTAGCGGAGCAGGAAGGCACAAGCCTCCGTAATCACAGCTTTGAAGGAGGTGTGTCTGGCATGGAGATGATTCGGCCTTTCGCTGGGGTCAGAAAGGCTGGATGACAGCCAGATTGCCACTTGGAAGAAGAATCTGTGCTCACCATTGTGTTCACTGTGGATAAGTTCTCTCCCTGTCTGGAAGTGAACTCATTCTTCAGTGAACCTGTGGCCAAATCTAGTTATATCCAGGTTCTAGGGAGGAGTTCATGGGGAAAAGTATCATAGAGAAGTAATCAGGGGTACTTAAGGGGTTGGGAACTTAGAAAGTTTTGTCTTCATTTATAAGTGCCCATGTATTTTAAAAGTAATATCATTCTTGGTTTCAATTTATTTACATTTGATAACCAAGTGAATCATTTACATAGTTTTTCTTTTTAGTTATCAAAGAAAATATGTAGCCTACTTGAAAAGGGGGATTTTCTACTTTTTAAATGAAATACTCAATCTCATTCAATAAATATTAAGTTTGAAAGGAATGACTTTAGAGATTGGCTGAGTTTGAGAGATTGTTCTATCTTTGCATCATTCGTTTATTCATTCTATTATTTACTGAGTGTCTAATATACGCGGGAAACTTTTCTAGATACCAGAGCAGTGATTCACAAGAGAGTGAAGTCATGGGTTCCGGGGCCCCCATTCAGAGATTTTCTTTCTGTAGTTCTGGAGTGAGGCCCAGAATGAGAATTTTTAGCAAAGCTCTAGTTGATGTTGAATGATCAGACTATGCTCTTAGAAACACTTGTAGAAAAGATGCAAAGATGAATAAGGCAATGTTTCAGCTTCAAGAAATTTACAGGGTTCCATCGAATACTTTTCAAGGAGCAAAACACATTTCCCTGCTGCTAACTTTCATCCCTCCTCTCTCCCCAGTGGAGCAGGAAGGCACTTATTCAACCCACGTCTGTATACTCTGTACAAGGCACAGCACTGGCACCATGGTAGATAGAAAGGTGAAAAAGAAAGACTTCTGCCTTCTAAAAGGGTGTATTTATGAAGCTCAAATAATTAAAATTTGCTATGGCAGTGAGCATAAGCTACCCTCTGACACATATGCATCTTATATAACTGGCCCATGTGGGAAAGTTCCTTGTCTCAATTCAGCAGTCCCTTAAATAAGCACATGAGATTAATTTCTAGAAATTCATTTGGTGGATGGGGAGAAAGTGGAGAGAGGACAAAGGAAAACATGTAGATTGAACATATTTATTTAACCACTATTCTGTTTTGAGCACTGAGCCAAATTCTCAGGAGGAATATAAAAATTAAAAGTGAGATGATGTTTTCAGGGGATTTTAATATTCAGATTGTGTTGGTTAGAATCCATTTGGTTCCCAGGAACAGTATAACAAATTAATAGTGGTGTAAATAATAAAGGCATTAAATTAAATGACATTGACAAGAAGCTGGAGGGGGGCCGTTCCAGAGCTGGCCCATCAGCTCTCTGTTGTCAAGAGCACTGGGTTGGCATCTATCTCCAAGAGTCCCTTGGATTTCCGTTTTGTTCACGAGATGGTTGTGTAGACCTAGGCAGTCTATCCTTCATAACCTCATCCAAAGCAACGGCAAGGGAAGAGCCAAGGCCATGAGAGGGCCTCCATTTATACCTTTGCCCTTTGTCATGGAGACTGTGCCTTTCTCATCTGATACCAGTATATTTCCCCTCACTTCTCACTGGCTAGAACTGACTCACAGTCTCATCCTTAGCTGCAAGTGAGGCTTGGGAAAGGAGAGATTGTTGGTTAGCCAGTTAACATTTTTTTTCAACAGAGATGAAATGATTATAAAATTCTAAGAATACTATATTTTTAGCCAATTAGTCAATTGCACGAGTACTTCTGGAATAAAGAAAAGAAAGGAGTACACATGGTATGCAGGGGAACTTAAAGAGGGACAGAGAGACCTATTAGAAAATAAAAGATGAGGCAGACTTAATTGATAGAGAATAAAGGGTGAAGGTCATTCAGGTAAAAAAAGAAAATCAGTAATGGCATGAAATGATCTTGTAATATCAATAGTACCAAGGTTATAGTCTTGCCAATATTTAGATCAACATTAGGCTAATTTTCTTATTTTTCATGGTGGATCATTTTAACTTTAAATAAATGATATCTTTTTTTTAATGTGTGTGTGATATTTCTTAAGCAGTGCTCCAACTGTTTAGACAAAAGTGGATGCAAGTCAGGCCAATCACATTACAGAAGTTTCATTTCGTAATGTGAATAGAAAGAGACTGGCATATTCTTTCCATTCAAATAATTTTTTTAAATGAAGTTTTACAAGTATCTGTGGGGAGGTGTACTGAGGAGGGATGCTAGTGCTAGATATCAACCACCAGTGATATTTCAAGCTTTGAAGGCACCAAAATGCTGAGTTATGAGAACTGTAAGTGTAGAACAACCAAAGTAGGATATAATGTGCCTCTAAAATCTGCTGGGTAGATGGAGAATAGCAAAGCCTTTGGTAAAGGAATACTTGATCTAATGTAGTATCTCTTTAGTAACTCCAGTTATTCTATATCTCACCCTCATGCTTCTTTTCTTTTTCAGTCTTGTTCAAGCTCATAATTATTTTATTGATGTGTTTGCTTACCTGGTTTTTGTTATCTTTCCCTTTACAATAAAACCCCTCTCAAGACAGATATTATATTCTTTTTAAAAAAAAATTTTTTTAAGTATATCTTTATTGATTTCAGAGAGGAAGGGAGAAGGAGAAAGAGAGATAGAAACATCAATGAGAGTGAATCATTGATCATCTGCCTCCTGCACGCCCCCTACGGGGGGTTGAGCCTGCAATCCGGGCACATGCTGTTGACCGGAATCGAACTTGGGGCCCTTCAGGTTGCAGGCTGACGCTCTATCCACTGAGCCAAAACAGCTAGGGCAGATATTATATTCTTGTTAACCAATGTATTCCAAGTGCTGGTTACAGGGCCTGTAGACTCTCAGTGTTTATTAAATAAATGCAGGAGGAATAAACGTTCCTATCTGTTAACTAATTTTCTAGACACTTGAAATCTACAAAACTGTCCAGCACTGGCTGTCCTTCCACAGGCCCATGTTGTGTATTGCAAGAAGAATGCTACTGGATGTGGAGCATGTTCAGCAAACAGAATACATCAAACCAAACATCGCCAGGCAATCAGTAAAAGAAGAATCATTACTCCAGCACCTACCAAACTATGCCAGTGGGTTGGCTCACATTAAGAGAAGCTGATTCATTATCAGCTGTCACCCCCTAGTGGTAAGGATTAGACTTATCAGGGCTCCACATTTCAGCTTCATTTAAAAAGAAAAGTCAGAGGCTTTTGCAGAAAAGTGCCTTTGCGACCAATTTCACAACCTTTGAATTACATAATACACACACACACACACACACACACACACACACACACACTCTGAGTTGTACCTTCCCATAATGATCTGTTTGTTAACTTACTGGCAAACAGAACTAGAGATGAAAATAACTTGCTTAAAATTCACTTTGAACCTCGTTTGCTTCTGTCATTTCACTTGCTTTGGAACCCTTTTCTAAGAAAGATTCTAAAATGGCTATTTATTTTCAAAGGGTCTTAAAGAAGAATATTAATTTTCTATTTAAACTTTGGCATGACATAAATAGATATTCCAGAAAGAAAGAAAACCATGACAAAGTTACCCTAAAGCTTGATATAGATAAACTTTTTAAAAAATTAAACCTTTTTGTTGAAAGTATTACATGTCCCCCTCCCCCCCCCCACTGACCCCTTCTAACTTGCCCCAGGCCTTCATGACCCTCTTGTCTGTGTCCATGGGTTATGCATATATGCATACAAGTTCTCTTCCCACCAACCCACCCTCCCCCAAACTTTTTTTAGATGAATTTCAGCAATCTACATGTTTTAAAAAAACAATATTAAGTTCAGCCAAACCACTACTTACAAATCTTTAGTTGCAAACAGCCGGTTGCTTAACTGAATTCAACATTTCCTTCCCTCTACCCAATCCTAGCCCCCAAAACACCCACAGAGACCTATATTTATATCTATGGGTATAGATTGAGGAAGGCTTTTAAAAATAACCCATTTAAAATGATCCCTAATTCCATTTCAATTTGGCATTTGACTCTCCCTCTTAGCTAAATAGAGTTTATAGTGGGTTTATAAGAGAATTTAAAGTAAAAATATCATCTATAATAATAAAAGCATAACATGCAAATCGACTAAACAGCTGAACGGCTGAACGACCGTCGGGACGAAGCCAGGGCTGTGAGGGCCTAGGCAGCCAGGGCTGTGAGGGCCAAGCCCCTTGCATGAATTTTGTGCATCAGGCCTCTAGTCTGCTTATAAAACTTGTTTGAAATGCGTGATGTGTGTGTATGTGTGTGTGTTTCTATGTGTATTAGCAACATTTTGAGCATCTATTATGTACCACGCATTGAACCTGGCATATAACCTTCCTAACAGACCTATGAAATACACATTATTATTATCACCATGTTACAGATCAGCCTGTCAACTATATTACATTCCTGGCACAAAGTTACCAATTGTGGATACTAGATTTTACTAGATTCCAATTAGCTGTCCTTTTAGCAATGCTATTTTCAGTTCATTGGCACTACTCAACAAGAGGAAACCTAGTAATTGCAATAACATTGGTCATCCAGTGCTAGACAGGATTCAAAGGCTTCAGGAAATATTTATCTTCTAATGACTAAAAACAAATGAAGTGTTCTGCGTTAAGAAGTAGATAGCCCAATTAATGCCTAACAACTTACAGGGCATCAACATCATTTATGTTAATGTTATATATTTTATATGCTAGAACTTTATTTTACCAAATTAGAAGTATTACTTGTTGTTGCCACTTGTTTTGGTTTTCTCTAAATAAAAAGTATAGCACCCTGGGCTGCCTTTTGGATCACAAAACATAGATAATTTAATTAAGGATTTTACTTACTTTTGTACAGTAAGCCAAGATTTTATCCTATTAAATTTGTGTGGCCATTGGAACTTGCCAATCTGTCCAGAAGAAAATTCCCATGATCTGGAAAATTGGCTGCTTGCCTGGTGGGACTGCAAGTAACCTGTTAATTGTAGTATCTTCTCTAATACACCAGATGGCGGTGGCTCATTTATATGAATGTAAGTGAACCTCACAAAGATGTTCAGACTAGTGAGTGTATCAGTTAGGCTGGTAAAGAAAGAAATGTTAGTATTAAAGTATTCCAGTATAGAAAACCAAACACTAAAGAGATAATAATTTCCCTGAGCCTCCAGTGTAAAACACTACCTTTGAAGCATCAAGGAAAAAGAAGTACAAAATGCCCTAGGACTGTTAGAATGGGTAACTTATCTTGTACTAATGCTGAAAAATCATTTTGGTACAATTCACCTTTCGTTGAATATTTCAGAAATGGCATCCTATCTGAGCATGCCATTAACACACTTGGCTTATGGGAAACAAGACAGAGTAGACTGAGTCCATAGGTTTTTTTAAAAAGGAATTTGTTTTTTTGCAATGGAAGGATTCAAGCATTGCCCAGAGTCTGGTTGGAAATGTGGTAGTAAAGGTTCATGATAAAAAAACAACAACAACAACAACAACAAAAACCTCCCATGCTAGTTAAGGGAATGGATGAGAATTGGGACTGGATTTATTTCTGGTGCTCAAACCATTCCATATCTCCCTTGATTGGGCACAAACCATTTCCCCATAGTCTTTGTCAGGTGAGGTTAAACGTCTACAGCACTTCAATAGTTCTAGCTTCTATTGTTGTTTAATCTTTTGGAAATAGGCTACTAAAATTACTCAACTCTTAGGTTGGTGAGCCTTACGCTATTCCAGATTTCTAAGCCTATTTCAGCACTTACATCCTAGCAAGCAATGAATACAAAAGGACTGAGGCATCTGTGAGGCAAAAAGTAAGACCTCTCTTCATTGGGAGTAACATTAAAAAGGTTAAGTGCATCAGAAAATAAGTTACCTGCAAACTCTAGGAAACCTGGGCTCTAGTCTCACCATCACCTGGGTAGTTCTTATGTTTTCTCTGGACCTCAGTTATTTCACTCACCAGACACACAAACACACTCATCACATGTCTAATAGTCCTTCCCAAATTTCCTCAGCAAAGTCTATAGTGTACATAGACTCTATACCTCACCCTTCTTCTCCCTAATCACTCTTTAAGACAATTTATCTATTGTTTTTCCAGTATACCAATTACCAACTACAAATGGTCTTATTTATTTATTCACTTATTTACTGTCAATCTCTCCTTTGCAGGAGAGCGGGGAAAACTCTTACTCTACCCTTTTAGATTCTATTCTGAGGGTCCTGAAAATTAAGCTGAGAAAAGACAGATTAACAGGAGAAAATAGTTTATTTCTTATACATATGAAAGGGCCTCAAGAAATGAAGTGAAAATCTTAAAAACACAGTTAGATCCAGGAGCTTATGTACCATTTTAACAAAGATCAATAAATTTGTGGAATAGTGACAGAAAGGAAAAGGGATTAAGGCATTAAGGGCCAGTAAATTCTGGGAAGGTAGATATATGGGGGAAACTAACAGGAGATAAGAATTGTTTTAGTAACATTTATTTGTTCATGTTTATCTTGGCACAGTCTTCATCTCAGTTGATAAGGGCTCTTTTGCTCCTGCTGGTATGGGTGAGGGGAGAGGGGATACCTTCACAGAGGAAAATTTATACCCTGACTTTAGACAGAAACGTTCAAAATAATCTGTATGCCAAAGTGGCATATTTTGGGGTAGCCTATTCTGATCTTTCTCATCTTCTAGAACACACAATCTGAAACATCTACAATGCACTCAGGAACCCATCTTGTTCAGTGCTCTATCCAGAGGACCTACAACAGTGCCTGGTACCTGGGAGGACGGAAAATGTAATGTTGAATACGTGAAAGAATGGATCTGCGAGTTTTTGCTCTTCTTCAAAAAGGTTTGCTCCAATGTCTTTTGTTAACAGATGAGTTGTGAAAAGAGGAGACTCTCCAGAGTCTGTGCTCTGCAATGGTGACACTGATTTTGTTCTGATCGCTGGTAAACTTCCTTGCTTGGGTGACTAAGGTCCCATTCCACCATCCTTGAACTGATGAAGACTTGCCTGCTCAATGTGGGGCCAGTTCAGGGCAGTTTTCTGAGTAGATAAAGGCATTGCCTGGGGGTTGCTGCTTGCCCTCATTGCTGACATTCTTGATGCCTCCATTCAATTTGCTTTGAATCTTGTTAATATACCAGAGAAAATTCAAGGACTCTTGAGCTATTCAAGCCCCAGGGTGAATAAATTCATTAGGCTCTTCCTGAGAGGAGGTATTTAGAGCAGGAACAACACACAGTCTTTCGGTATCTAAGACAATCTTCATATGCATATTCTAGTGGCAGACCAGCCAGTCCCACCAGTACCTCTCCACCCATAACATAACTTGATTTAGTCTCCATTTGGTTTTTGTCTGCCCAAGTTAGATGGAAGAAAAGACAAATGTTTGGTGTTTTGAAGGATCATTTGAGCAAGCTTAGAACTAAAAGATATCATACTGATCATCTAATACAGTGTTTCCCAAACTTGTCAAAACACAAGAATCACCGAAGGTGCTGGTTAAAAAACAATTCTCAGGCCTCACCCTGCTGATTTGAATTCAATAGGCTGGGGTGAGGCAAGGGATCTCTGTATGTTTAACAAGTGCCACAGGTGATCCTCATGTTCAAGCAAGTTTGAAACACCAAACTGATACAACCCTTTCCATTATCAGATGAAGACACTAAAGCTTAGAAAGGCCTGGATGATCATCTGGGTTACATGGCTCAAGAATCTTCATGTTCCTTGACCTGGATTCTTACTCTTACCCCAACCTGCCTCCACTAAACTCCATCCCCCTAAAACAAAAACATTAAAACCCACCCAACAGGAGAATTGAGCACCCAAAAATGCTTCCTCAGTATTTCCAATGAAAATGTTGGCTGACTTCTTTCAATATTCTCTTATTGTGAAACACTCCCCCCAAAAAAACAAACAAAACAATAAAACTCTCCAATCATAATGTTGTGTGTGGTCCAAATTAGTATCTTGAAAAAAGCAAATGGCATCTCAGGACGTTCTCTGGACTGGTCTTAGGGCTCTGTGGAGTTAGCCATCAGTGTCTTAAATCCTAACCTAGATCCTCATCAAGTATCATTTGGCTTAGCTGGTGAGTAAAGAATCCAGTGAGGTAGGTGTTTAGAGCAGTTTTTTCATCATCAGGAACTAAAAACAATTACCAATCTGCTTTCACTAATGTAGTCCATCTGTGCATGAGCAATTTGTGTGGTTTTTCCTAAGGACATCATATTCTCCATATTCTAAATGCTTAATACTCACCATAAAAAAGACAGAAATATTTAGCCAGCCCCAATTCTTATAAAACAGAGCTGAAAGCAGGTGATTCAGTTGACTTTAGATGACTCAGCCTGCCTTAATGGCCAAAGTTGGTGAGTCATCTGTCTACTGTCTGAGGAAATTCATTTCAGGAACCCTGTTTTCAAAGACCCCCAAAAGCATACTAAACTCAATAATTAGTAATTTATTGCTTACATTTGAGTTTTCCAACCCTTTTTCTTCAAGCTCCATTTTTATCCCTCTTCAAAGAAATACAAGATGAACTTAGAGCTATCAAGCAGTAGTTCCCATAAGGAACATTCCACATCTACAGTGAACTTTTATTTACTTTTGGTTTGATTTCCCTGGTAATCTGGGCTTTCAGGGGAAATCCAAAGATTGAAGTTATTTTACTTGGGGACAGATCCTTAGATTTGCTAAACCTCATGATGATAGAAAGTGAGTAGCAATAAATGCTTAGTTTGGATTTACTGGGAGAGTGCTCAATGTAAATCTTAGAATTTAAACTATTTTTGGCATGAAAAGTTTTTATACTATTTGGGATAAAGAAGTTATGTTTTCTATCTGGATTATCCTCAATATTATTGATATATTTGAAAGTCTTCCATGCCCTGAACCTTATCTTAATTGGCTATTACAGAATTGCTCATCTCTTGTCATTATAATAATAATAGTTGCTATTGTTTACTGAGCATTTACTTTTTACCTAGCATTAGGCTAAGTTGAAAATATTGAGGTACTAATTTGCTCACAGTGGTCTAAAAAGACCGTTATTTTAAGAAGTTTTAAAATAATTATTTGTATAAGTGAGGGATTTAGAAGAAGAACCCAGAAAATATCACTGATCATTTTTCTGTGCTAGACTTGTGGGTATCAAGGCACACATTTCAGTGAAATACTTTCTTGAAATCAGACCAAGATGGAAATGACTGAAGTTACTCAAACTATAGGGCAACACTGACAAACCATCATCCCTAAGATTGCTTCTCACTGTGCAGGGGTTGAGGCCGATAGCGTATTGGCTCAAATTCTTTGGAGCTGATGAGCATATGTGTGGGGCCAAATGACATGAAAAAAGTTCTCCTAAAATATCTTCTATTTGTTCCTCAGCACCCATCAGTGCTAATCTGGGCAAAGACTGAACTCCTTGCCAACACAGCCCATTTTCAGAGAACCATGACGTCTAGCTTTGACTAACATCCACTCATGAACAATAGTACTGGAATCTTTGTTCTTCTGTGACAAACAAATCACAGAAAACCATTCTAAAAGATAGTTTAAAGATTTTATAACACTTTCTTTTTACAGATAGGGAAGCTGATATCTGAAGAGCTGATTGGACAAAGATCACAATGTATATTTGTGGCCAAACATAACATGACCTGAGGTCTCCCATTCTTTCCTCTCTATCAAATCTTTTTTATTTTTAAGTGCTATCCTTTGATCTCAAGACCACATTGGAGTCTCTCTTTGCAGTGGGCATTTTTTTAAACAAAAACAACAACAAAAAGAACAAGTGCTACTTAAGTCTCTCGTTAAAATGGCAAATGGAAAATTTATCATATGGTTATTTTTAGAAAATCCTCCTTAAAATATTACCCATTTTCAGCTCATTCTTATATCCAGAAGCGCATTTTCTGTTTTTCTTTGTTCTTATCACTGAAATATTATTTTGTTGCATATACCCTTTGACCTAGAACTTAATCATAGATATACACTCCCCAAAATATACTGGGATCTACATTGTGGTAATCATTAGAACCATTAAAAAACAAAATATATTCATTAGTTAATTGGTTAAAAAATTACTTTAGAGACATACATAGACTATGTTGCTGTTTTAAAAAAATGTAGTTAAGTGTTTATATATACATATTTGTTTCAACATAGAATATTCTGGAAGGATATCTAAGAGCAGTATTGTTTTGACTATTCACACTATTACTTGATAATAATTTCCTAAGTAATAACAAAGAGCCAGTAGGGGGAAGGGCATTGTGTGTTTCTAAATCTGGGCCTGTTGGCCAAAATCAATAGATCTGACCTACTTGTGAAAAGGAGTTAGTCCTCCCAGGCAGGGCTGCTGGAACTGAAACTAGGGAAACGTGACAGAGACAGATGGTAAAACACTTGACTTTTACCAATTGTTTTGGTTTTCCCCTTTGGCCAAACACATTAGGAGCCATTTAAAAGGGAAACACTATAATTACACCTACATGATAAATTAAAACAGCAGCAAAACGATAGGATTAGACTCTTAATCCTCATTACCACCTCCTTAGAAGATGGGTGTGACAGCCACTCATTCAGGAATACACCTGAGGCCACACCTTGTTTGTCATATTACATCTTGTTTGTCAGATACCTTGTGCTTGGTGTTACAGCAGAAAGAAAAATAACCAGACATTCCACCCAACAAGCTATCCAGGTTAGCTGAGCCTTTGCATAAGGCCTGGAAACTACCAGTGTCTCTTTCTCCTTGCTACTTTGGCAGCTTGAATTTTGGTGATGACTGATGAATGATTCTTTATAAGGTGTCACCAAACTGGCATTTCCTGTTTTCTCTATAGATCTCTAATTTCGTGGCAAATAAAGCTTAAGGTAAAAACATCACAAGGGTTTATTCCATTCTATTTATATCATATTATTAATCTTAAAATAAAGAGGGTTTTTTCATGCTTCTCTTTTTAGGAAGATGGCAATCCATGGAAATGTAATCTTTTAAAACCTTTCTTAAAAGCAATTTCAGGTCTATAAAACAAGAATCTTAAATATGTCTTTACTTTTTTTTAAATATATTTTATTGATTTTTTACAGAGAGGAAGGGAGAGAGATAGATAGTTAGAAACATCGATGAGAGAGAAACATCGATCAGCCGCCTCCTGCACACTCCCCACTGGGGATGTGCCCGCAACCCAGGTACATGCCCTTGACCGGAATCGAACCTGGGACCTTTCAGTCCGCAGGCCGACGCTCTATCCACTGAGCCAAGCCAGTTTCAGCTGTCTTTACTTTTTGATCGAATAATTTTACACCTAGAATTCTATTCTAACCACATAATCCAAAAGGCAGGCAAGATTTAGTTATAAGGATGTTCTTCAAATTGTTATTATCATAGTGGAATCATGCTTACTTTAAATAGTAAGAGTTAAATCAGCAACGTTACATTCAGATGATGGGTAGTACAGTGTCATTGAGAAGATTGATAATAAGATTCATATAAACTATGCACCTATAATCTCATCTAATTTTATTATTTATAATCTTAACTGTCACTCTTTCTGAGATTTTGGGATGATTTTATGCTTTTCTATACTTTCTGAGTTTCCTACAATGACCATTTCTTTCATTACCAGAAAAACATAAATGTAAAATGTCACTGATCTTCATGGGTTTGCTTAGTAGCGACCACTTTCCCATTGAGAATTGGTGATTGGCTTCAATCAGCCCTCACCTAAAAGGCAGCTCACACACCATGATGTCAGCATCACCACCATCATTCCAACCATGCCACCAGAAATGGGATTGAATCTGGGTAAGCTTCTGTGGTAAGCAATGCTAGAAACCCAGAACTTTAACTTTTCTCCAGTTCCAATCATGACTTCTAGTGGCAGGCAAACATGTATCTTCAATCAACTTAGTTTCTGAAAGGCAAAAGAGAGATGCCAAGCCCAACAGTAAGAAAGAAGCTCATTTCTCCCCTGACATTATAAGCTAAGTATTAAAACTTCCTGAGAAGTTAGAAAAATAGCACATTTCATGTTACTATATCCCAAATAAGTTCAACTGTGGAAACCTAAGACATGGACATCCAGAATTTACCCTGCAAAACACACACATGTACACAGAGTTTAAGAGTAATAGGTTGACCTGAACTTGTCACCAACAATTAGATAAATTTGTTCATTTTCTAGTTTATTTGAAAGGTCACAATCTAGTTTTACTTGGAGCTCAGACTAGTGCACCAATTAAGCCTGTGTGAAGGGAGCACCAAAAAGACTCAGCAATTCTTAAGGAAGTTTATTGTAAACAATCTCTTCAAATGGTAAATATGCTTATAATAATTCCATTTTCAGTATAACAAAAACCGCTTTGAGTTCCTCAAGGCTGGATGCTAAACAGCAATCAGTACTTATTTTGTCAAGACCAGCGATATGTATAACAGGATTTCTCAAATGGGCCAAGGCTGAGATTGGGACATACTCTACTGAACCTGCATTTTAGGTGACAAGGACCACTCCACTTCTCACTCTGTGCATCCACTGGTTTACGTGGAAGCTGGAAGCTTCCTGGGAGAACTCAGTGTCCATAACTCAAGTTGACACATGCGTGCATTTGCGGTTGGAGGCAGAACCAATAGCACAGGGAGATGAAGAGCACAGAGGTGTGCTGGAACTGGTTCCTGCCAGCTAAAGAGAACCCATTGTGCCTCTCCTCCCAACTCCCTGTTCAGCCAATGCACATTCGTAGCTTGAAACTAACCATGGTGTGAGCATGTACACCATGGAAAACAGCAAATGTTTTAAGTCAGGGCCTTCCCCATCCCCACTCCCCAAGCCAGATGTTAAACATTTACTAGCACACCACTGTGAGAGCCCTTGAAAGAGAACACATCTAGGGAATGAGTTGTCTGGAGTCACAAACAGTAAAAGGATGTGAGGCTGTGACTAGAATGGGTTTTGACCAACCAGTCCAGGGGGCCACTGTGAGTCCTAAGGGCCCCTCTATGGGCCCCTTTCATGTTGGGCTGGAAAAACAGGGCCTGACAACCAGCATGTATCTTTGAATACATGTTACATCCCATGAGACCTTAAAAATCTAATATTTCCAACTTCACAATAGCACTATCAGTACTCTTGCTGAAGAGCTGTAGTATGAGATGGAAACGCATATCATAATACCTATGTCCTAACAGGTTTCCTGCTAGGTCCTGTCCCCCAGAAAGACCAAGCAGGAAATTAACTGCCTAGGATCAATCACAGAGCAAGCTAGGCGAGGAATGATCTAAAAATCAGTTCTCTGACTTACCCTGTGGTTGAAGTAATTGAGTTCCTATACCACTCTTGCTTTTCCATCACATTGGCCACTGTGATGTTCAATTAGAGTGAATATGGAATATCCTGTGTGTTTAACTCTCTCATGGCTATTTCTCAGCAACAGTAAAGACTGTTTTGTGAGAGGCAGGCAGCTCTGATCTATAACATTGGTGCCTTTTGCAGCAACAAAACCAAAGAAGAACCCCAACACAGGAGCTGCCCCCTGGCATCTGGAAGAATGTTAGGGAGAGGGACAGGAGCCATCACTCTGCATTTCATAGATGAGACATTAGCAAATGCAGGGTGATTAGCAGGGCCAGTATTCCTCTGGGTTAACCCTGTGAAGTAATGCAAGGACACAATTACCAAGGCGGGATATAAAAGGAAAATTGCAAAGTGTAATGGGAGCACACAAGGAAATAGCATTTCTTGCTGGGAGAAATTGGAAAATTTCCCAGGGGGAAACTGATATTTGAACTGAGGCTTAAAGGCTAAGTAGGCTTTCAATGATAAATATGGAGGAAGGGGGATGTTTAGCAAAATGTATTGTAGTCATGAAAACAGTACAGGCAGAAGTACTGTTTTGTTTATATTGTTATTCCTTGTGTATTGTGTATGATGTTTTGACATCTTAAAAACCTTTCTGGCTGAAGAGAGACCACTGGTCCTGGAACTAACCAATTCTTAGAGGTAGCAAAGGGCGCAGCAGTGAGCATGCCTTTGATATGCAAACTAACCAACCCAACGCCCTTCCTCCTCTACCTTGCTCCCCAGGAGGCAATAGTCTCTGCCTTATTCATCTCAGGTGCAGGTGCCAGGCAATTAGGAATCACCCTAAAGGCTTAGCGCCCTCTGAAATTATCCACCCTGGCCTATCCTAAACTGTTTACCCTGCCCTGCCTTGCTTTTCCCAAAGAAATCCCATTGAAGTCTCCAGTCTTGGCTTTCTTTTAGTTCCTGTCATCTGAACCAAAACCTGACATCTAACTAAGCATCTCTCATAAAAGAACACAGAACAACTGCAAAGGAAGAAAGTTCTGGGTATGTTCAGGAGACTCAGACTTGAGATGTGCATGCTTAGGAGAGGAGGCTGAGGGGCAGTTGACCAGCTCATGGAGGACCTGGACTGCAATGATGAGGAATAGACCACAGAGCCTTTTGAACAGGGCAGGAGCAGGTGCAGTTTGTGGTGCTGGATAAAGCTGGAGGTGGGGAACCAAAAGAAGTTGTTCAAGTCAGTCAAATGAGCTGGCACCAAGACACTGAGAGGGAGAAGGAGGAATCAAGGACTAGAGGACAGTGATATTAATAGAGAAAGCGAACCACATAGTCAGGTTTAAGGACAGAGGTGAGGGGTTTGATTCCGGAGTTATAAGAATAACACCTCTGGTATAGGCTTTAGTATCAAGGGAGGGATTCATCAGGCCTCTAGTTGAACTATAAGAGTTCTTTGCATCTTAAAGAAATTAGCCCTTGCCTATTATTTCCTCATTTATATTGTGAGTATATATTCACATGTGTCATATTTAGACATGATAGCTATGTAAAAGTATTAAATGTTATGTAACCTAGGTTTTTGCATCTTATTTAGGAAGATTATTCCAATCCCAAGAATAAAATCAATGTATTCTTTTCTTCTTTTAATTTTATGGATTAAAAAAATAACATTTAGAACTTTGATCCATCTGGAAGTTATTTTGTAGTAAATAAGTTAGGGTTTATTGTTTAAAAAACAAGGAACTCTTGAAACTGAAAAGCGTCCAAGACCCAAAAGGATGGATTTCTAGATGTGATATAGCAGGCAGTTGGGCTTAAATTAGTTGGAAAAGATCTTACAAAAAATCAACATTCACAGATGCCAACAGCCATTCTCTGGAGTCTCATTTCCTAAAGTGTTTCTGTGGCACTCCAGTTCCACAGGGTAACTACAGGTATTCAGCCAAAAAGTTTTCCACATTAAAGTGAGTTTGAAAAACTTGGGATAATTATTTTTAACTATAGGACAATTGAGATTCTTTAATATCATTAAGAGTCTCTAATAAGAGCACTTTTGGCCAATGGTCCATAAGGTATCTCGGGAACCCATGTTTATATCTGGAGCATGGTTCCTAGACTTGGTGAAGTCAGAAACACCTAGAGAGATTTTTATAACACATTGTGGAATCTTATTCCTGATTAATTGATCCCAAAATCAGTGAGGATGAAATGCAGGAATTTTTTAAGCTCTCATTGGCTGGTGTTTTGAAATCAGACTCCAGAGCAGCCTCTATCAAACAAGTTTCCACTAGAGAATTAGCCCTGCAAATAATTATTTGAACGGCTATTTTCTCAGTTCTCCCAAGAATGAAACATAGCTAGACTAGCACTGTAATTCATGCATAAGAGGGAAGTTAATTCATTGCATACAATGGATTTCTAAGGGCATTATGGCTTATTTCTCTCCCAAAATCCAGGTCGAGAAAAGCTAGTCTATAATATCATACAATAGCTGCCATAGAAGTGGATATGATGCTTGCAAAAAAAAATCCCCTTATACCTTACCACCTCTTCATCTCATATCCCTTACAAACAGAACAATAAATGTTGAACTTGGTAACAAGGATGTGTAATGGGATCAAAATTAAATTAAGCTTCATTGAACAGGCAAACTCATCTGCGGGTTTCTTAAATTAATAGAGTTCTTAGAAACTTGGTCTGATGAATTTTTTTGTTCTTTCTACATATAATATTGTTTGAGTGAGCTGTTATAAAAACTCATTAATAATACGAAGTCGTTTGTAATTAGATCTGATTTTTTTCTTATCCTAACCTCATGCTCTTATCTTGTGTACAATTCTTTCTTCCCACCAGTGTCTCAAAATAAAGTATAATATACTTCAGAGTCCATACATTTCAATGCATTGTGCAAAACTAGGTGCATTCAATTTTAAAATTAAGAATTACTTTAATAATTTGAATAAGCTGATGTGTAATCATAGGGCCAAATATTATACTTATTATTATAATTATTTCTCTTTCCAAATCAATTGGTTTGTAAGCTCAGAGAGTGCATTTCATTATATACTAATTGGATTCACAGAGCTGTGATCTCCTTGTAACCCTAATCCCTATTACAAACTCAAAAATCATCATTAAATTTGATTTACACATTCCTTTTGGGTAGCATTACCTACATTTCCCTAACAGCAAAGCTTTTCTATTAAAATCTCTTTCTGAACTAAGAATTCTAGTCATTTAGAATAACCAAGATGAGCACATCTTACATTTTAGTTAGTTGGTATAAATGTTAACATTTTATTCCTAGCTAACAAAGCTAACTTTCTGTCAAAACCTAAATCATTAAAAACCACAATTCCCAAGGCAGATTCTGAAAAGCACTACTCCTGTGAAATGCTATGTGAAGAAGGGGGTCTTAGGGTCAGATACATTTAGGAAATGCTGAAATTCAAAATATATCTTAGTAGCATAGCTCCATTAGAACTCCTGCAGTTTTTTCTAGGTTTCTAGTAAAAAATGTTTCAAACTCATTAGACGAGAAATTATTTTTGAGTATCTTATTTTAGTGACATCCTGCAGAACATCATTTAAAAATTGCTGAGCTAGAGTAATATTTATGGAACATCTACTATATATATGTTAGTCTCACAATAAATTCATTTAACATGATAGTAAGTCTCTTCCTAGCTGGTGCCAACATACTGTGGGAAGAAACCATTCATGAATCAGGTCCAGATATTTCCTCATCAGACAACTAGTCATAGGAACTTCTTAAGAGACCAGAGGTGTGAATTGAGAGAGAAACAGCAGCAACAGGTATAGGTGCCATGGGAGTCTGAGCCAGCTGTTCATGCAACTTAGTTTAGTCTTCAACATTTGCTAAACTTCAATTACAAGACAGTTCTTTCTCTTTTTTGTGATCATAGATTTCTCTATGAACACCCAATTTTATGGGTTAGTGGATGAAGTAGTTAGACTTACCTCAGGATGGGCTACTTAGGTTTCATGTTCATGTGGTGATCTCCCTCAGTATTCCATCTGTAGTCAGTCCCAGTAGAAAGCTAAGAATTATTTCATAAATGGGGAATGATTATTTTCAGGGGGGCATGGCTTTGCTTTAAAATCCTAGGGATCTGCATTCTGATTCTCCTATTAGGGTATCTCAAAGCTCTGTACAGCATCACCAGCTACCAAGTCTGCTGGGTCACAAGGCTCAAATAGCAGTAGTCTCAAAGTTCACAGTAGTCTGGACCTGCTGCAGAGCTTCTTTTATTCGAGGCCCATTTAAAACTGGCAAATTTACACATCATTGCCTGATAATGGATCAGAGCAGCACACGCAAATGTGTGTATGTTGTCTTTAAAATCCAAAGAAAGCCAAACGTACCTTCCTAGTGATAAGAGTATAAGGTCTAGCCAATTGTCATCAATTTCTTAGGGGATATAACATTTACCAGGTCACTGAACTAGAGAAATTTCCCCAAGATGGCATGCCTTGAAGTTTATGCAATGTTTCTCCCACCTCCAGCGTGCAAATATTTTACCAAGGCATCTAAAGTACTTGTTACGTCCTACTCACCTGGTTCAGTCAGCATGAATTGTGTAGAGTGGTAAGACAAGCTTGGTCTCTGTGGACTAGATTATTGCTAAAAGCTAGAATGTTGACATATCCCTGAATGAAGATAATGAAGATATGGCTGTTCTAATAGATAAAAGCAAACTGATTCTGATGTTTTTGATTATTCAGAACAGAGGAGAAAATGGATCCTCACCTGTAACATCTGCAGTTGTAATTGCAATAATCCACTGTCATTATTTTAGATTCATCTGTATTCTGCAAGGACCAAACTGATGAGTTAACATTGATGTGAAATAAATCAATAGCCCTACAGCTTTCAAGAGTTGATGGTGGCACTGATCTTTGCAATCACTACAGGGATATAGTATTACTTATTGTTTACTATTTGGGAGAAGCAGTTCTAAGGACTTCTATTTGGCCTTTCCTATCATTAAAGCCTTTATTCCAAAGGCATGGATGTCAATATGGGGATGTTGCCAGTAGCTGATTAAATCTATTTCAATCATGCTTTCACAAATTAGTACAGTATGGTTTTGCAGATCTATTATACCAACTATAATATGAAATTTAGGTGGGAAATGGTTAAAATTCCATTTTCAACCTAAATTCCAAAGCCACTACTCTAACTGATAGAGACCTTTTGGGTCCTCAGGGATTTGTATCAGCTCAGACCAAGTGAGAAGTAACTCCTGAAAATTTTGGGATTTTATTTTACCTGCTGTGGATTAACACTAGCAAATGGCCACATATTCCTCTTTGAAAGACTGGGTAACAGATTTACAGTACATAATTATGCTAGTGTTGTAGGATCCTTCATCAAGTTGACTAGATATCCTTCCATTCACAAGACCCTCTGAGCTGGCCCAGGTTGGAAATTAGGGATGAGACCAGGATTGTTATGACTCTGTTACCAAACAAAATGGCTGCCTAACTATTTCAGTGCAAGGGAACTCATAATCAATTAGGTGCTACCAATGACATCAGTAGATAGAACAATTCTGATTATTGCCCTGGTCCTACCACTCATTATAGTATCTACATTCACTTTGTCTCAGAAGTTAAGTGCTGCCCCTTGACTACCACTTCAGGATCCTATCATCCTCACTACAATTAAAGGTCCCTTTTCCATGATAACATTTCCCACCATCATCTCTGAACTGCAGAGAACAGCTACTGCAGAGCTTTCCAAAGATGCTTAACCTTTTTCTCATTGCCTTGTCTAATGTCATGTCCAATGGCTCTCTGAGAGGATATAGTGAAAGAATGACACATGATATAGCCACTCCAATCAATATTCCTATCTTCCTAAGCCTTTAGATTCCTTCCTCTACGTTATATCAAAAAAAAAATCCTAGCAACTTATTTAATGTAGGCCGCCATCGATTCTAGTTTCTATCAACTAATAAATTGTTAAGCTACCTCAAGTTGCTTGAGTTAACACAATGAATCCAGAATTTCTGTTAAGTATCTCATGAGAAAATGTTGGCTTATTCCTAACTGGTCTAGTACATTTGCAATCCATTCCACACATATTCTCCAAGTTTCTGCCAATATAGATCAGCCACATAGGACAGTGCAGGTAGGGGGTGGGTCTTAAGAAAAAACAGTAATGCTCTGGCTTGTGAGGCCCAGTTGGTTGGAGTGTTGTCCCGTAAACCAAAAGGTCACCAGTTCAATTCCTGATCAGGGCAAACACCAAGGATGCAGGTTTGAACCCAACTCAATCCCTGGTCAGGGTGCATATAGGAGGCAACCAACCTATGGTTCTGTCTCACATAGATGTTTCTCTCTCTCTCCCTCGCTATCTAAAATCAATAACAACATATTATCGGTGAGAATTTTTTTGAAAAGAAAAGAAAAAACAGTAATTGCTTTAAGGCAATGTCATAAAAGAGTCTCCAAGCAAGGGGAAATCAGCATCTTCAATAAGAAAGGAAGAAGGCTCAGTGGGATTTGAGGCATTTAGATTTACCCATACTCACCTAAATTTGCCTATTCCAATTCTCAGGGTCTCAATCAATGCTCTAATATCACAAAATATATCTACCTTTACACTATAATTCAGCAGCCTGCAGAACAAACTTTTTAGTTTTAAGTCTATATTAACATAATAATTATAAGAAATAATGTATTCTTTTAGCACAGTCACGATTATGATTTTCAACTATGTCTTAACCCAAGAATTTAAAACTTTAAGCTTATAAATTCAGAATTCACCATAGTCTCTTTATTATTATTCCTACCAGAACAATCAATTGTAGTAGCCACTTGGTTTCCCAAAGACTTCCCCTCAATAAATATTCTATACCAAGCAAAAATAAATGAAAAAAGATATTTTGCCACTGTATGTCCTGAACTATCACTATCAGTTATCAATCCCTTTAAATGAAAGTAGGCCAGATTCCCATCTTTGAGAGTTTGTTTCCCAGAACTGCTTCTGGTATAAATGCTTTATCAGTCAGGGTTGAGTGAGAAAAACAGAAACCACTCTAGAAGGGACTATTAAGTGCCTACAAAACCTAATTATAGAACTAGGTTCTCATAAAACCACTGGAAGGGCTAGAAGAGAGAAAGTCAAGGAAGTTCATAATTTGTTTACAAGTTCACGGCCAATTTGTGGAAATTAGGACATTACTTCTGCAGTCCAGGCCTAGAACTCAAAAACCTACTAGTGACAGAAAAGATTATCAGATATTCTCTTTGCTTGCCTTTATTTCTCATCTTCCTTGCAGTTATGTGAGGCCATGGAAATGTGTGAAGCTATGCGCATCATTTCTGGGTTATGAAGGAGAAATCCCACATGCAGTTCTCTAGTCTCTTAATTTTTGTGCCATGGTTTTCTAGAGAATACAAGTTTTAGTTTGTGCAGTTAGCAAGACAGTGGGAGCTCCATCAGCCTAGACCCGTGGTTGGCAAACTGCGGCTCGCGAGCCACATGCGGCTCTTTGGCCCCTTGAGTGTGGCTCTTCCTAAGTCTTAGGAGTACCCTAATTAAGTCAATAACAATGAAACTACCTATATAGTTTAAGTTTAAAAAATTTGGCTCTCAAAAGAAATTTCAATCGTTGTACTGTTGATATTTGGCTCTGTTGACTAATGAGTTTGCTGACCACTGGCCTAGATCCTTAAATAACTATGGGAAGCAGAATATTCAATTAACCTGTGGTGGGCATCAAGTATTTAAAAGAAAAAAAATCTCTGTTTGTTAAGCCACTTAGATTTCAGGGTTAATTTGTTGCTGAAGAATAACCTAGGTATGCTAACTAATATGGATGCTATGGTCACAGCTACCTATAGCACTGAAGTGATAGCTTGCAGGGGATCTGAAGGTTGCTGCAAAATTCCACATCTGCCCAAACTAATGTATTTGCCTGATGTTGCAAAAAGAAGAAGATACGTCTCTGTTTCCCTCTGTCTTCCAAATCACATGAGTGCCTCTCTTTGGCAGATCTAAACTGGGACTCAATTTGCAGGGGATTCTGAGAAATATAGTTTTAAGGCTTTTAGTCCTTGCATATGTGGAGATAACGAAGAAGGTGGCAAATCTACGCCATGTTGTGGAGAAAAAGAAACACTCATACACTCTTGGTGGGGCTGTAAACTGGTGTAGCCACTGTGGATAAAAGTATGGTATGGAGATTCCTCAAAAAATTAAAAACAGAACTTCCATATGACCCAGCAATCCCACTTCTGGTTATTTATCAAAAGAAATAGCAATATTACTTTTAAGAGATATATGCACTTCTGTTCCATGCAGCATCATTTACAATAGCCAAAAGGTGGAAGAAACATTTTTAAATGTTTATATGTTAAAGCTACCCTTCCTGTACCAGGAGGGTAGAAGGCATCTTTTATCATCAGAGAAAGGGAATTTAGGGCAACCAAAGCTGTATAAACAAGCCTTGTTCCTCTTTACCACTTTACTACTCTAACCCAAATGCCTTTGTATTGTCAATTCTTCGTAACTTTATTGTTTCTCTGTCTAAAAGGGGTAAAGCTCCCTGTTTCGGTCAGTTCTTTGAGTCTCATGTCTTTATGCGGGCTCCCATATGTACACATTTGCATACCTAAATAAAATTGTTTTAAATCTTGTTAACCTCTCTTTTATTAAGGGGAGGGGAGGGGGAGAATTCTCAGCCAAGAAGGGTAGAAGGAAAATTATTTTTCCTCCCTATAATAGGTCTGAGAAATATCAGCAAATGTCCCAAGGTTTTTATTAAGATGAGCATTTTTTCCCCTCACTTTCCATGCCAACCTTTTAGAGGTAAAGTCTGCAAGAAAAAACTTTAGCTGAATCAAACATAGCATTAGCAAAGAAATGAGAATGGACATTTTTGCTCATGTTCAGAGCAGCTTCTATTTATGAAAGGCTATTGAATGTTTTATCCACTGGAATCATTACTGGCATTTTTTAAAAATGACGACTGGGGCACAAAGTACTAAAATCATCTACTCCAAGCACTTCAGACAGGATGCACAGTAACAATCAGCATTAGGCTGATGTATTAATAAACATTGTAATGACACAAAATAAGGGGAAAGAATAGTATGTTTACCTAAAGTAGATTCAAGGAGTTGATGACTAATGTTAAAATTTTAAGGAATAATGTAAGTAGCCATTTGGTAAACAAAGTAAGTACATTTATTGAGGTTGATTCTCTTGAATAAAAATACACATTTTAATATTGTTTCCAATAATTCTTTTGCTCAAAAAATATGTCTATTAGATCTCAAATCTTCTGAAATTCTCTGGGTTACTGAGCTATAGAAGGACACTGCCTTCAAGAGTTCTTATCATTGATTTCAAGAAGCACATGAAATACAGTAATTACCTCATGCTGTATAACTCCTCTCTCTCTCTCTCTCTCTCTCTCTCTCTCTCTCTCTCTCTCTCTTTCTCTCTCTCTCTCTCAATATTTCAGTGTGAATAGAAAAAGGTTTTTTTTGAGCTGCAAGTTGCCACCTAATGTTTGAGGATTTACTACCTCTCAAAAACCTTTAATCTTTAATCTATTTTCTGTAATCAAGAGATTGGAAATAATAGTCTTGCTCATCAAGATACCAGACTTGTTTTGTTTTAGGTTCAGTATTAGAAAAATATGGAAATATTTCATATGAAAGAATTCTTTAGAGAAAATTCTTCCCTTTCTCTTATTAGAAAAACATTACTTGAGTAGAAAATAATCATTCTACCAAAAGTAATTTCTTACATTTAGCTTGCTCTATGTTGAGCTTACACTATTTTAGTTTCATAGTCAGATGTGTTTTTTTTTTCCTGGTAGTCTTTCATCTGATCAGGGGAAGCCTAAGACACTTGACCTGTGTTGGGGACCTGTCCTGGGGGAGGGATTGCGAGATTTGCATGACTCAGAGCTGAAGGTGAGCCAAGAAATAGCACCCAGAGTGAAACCAAAATGAGAAATTGGGTAATCAAAGTAGTAGTCCAAAAGGCACGATAAGAGAATCCAATTTGGAGTAGAATGGAGTAATTTGAGGCTGACCAATGATTCCTTCAATAACTACAAACACTGGCTATGATATAGAATCACCTGTCTAAAGACATCAGACAGCTGTTAAGTCAAAGAGGAACAGAATGCTAAATTTTTCAAGAGGAAAGAACTCAGCTCTCAGGCAATCACATCACTTTTTCCCTTGGGGCATATGCAGATTCTAAAAGATTGGAAATCTGATATTTTCTCAGACTGCTGTGGGAAAGAAAAACCAGCAGGGATTGTAATGGTCTGGTGGGGCTTTAGAGATGTAATTAAAGGCTTGAGAGACCTCAACTACACAACCTCTTAATGTATGTGCCAATTTCCTGAAGCTGTGAGGGCAGGTAAGCAGAAAACCTCTGAAACAGTCTCATTTTTTTCATAGACAAATGTTAGTAGGGAAACAAAGAGTAGACTTTAGGACTTGAAGCTATGTCAAAAACCTCTGAAAATTAGAGAGAAGTTTTCCCGTTTTATAATGCCGAAGAGACAAAGATTAGATCCTGCCAGTGAGGGGGAGACCAACGAACATACCAGACATTTAGTTGAAAACCCTGAGGACAACACTGTAGTCACAGAAAGAAATCAGAGGTAGCCTTCACCTCACCAAAAGTAAAAGTCAGCCTCAACTCAGGTCACTCTATGATTGGTTTAAAATGATCAGTCCCAATTTCATCTGCCTAATGAAGGAAATGATAAACCCACTATGAAGGGGGAAAAAGTCATTTGGAGTTACATGATTTTTATACACAATGACCAGCACTCAATAAAAAATTTATAGACATGCTGTGAGTCACTTCAGTGAAAACCTCAAGAAAAAGACATTCAATAGAAATAGAACCACAGGTGACAGGGATATTGGAGTTAGCAGACAAGGACTTTAAAATAAATGATAAATACATATAAGACCAGATAAAATAAACTTTTAAATGGAGAAATTTTTAGAGAATTATAATCTGTAGAAAGGAATCAAATGGACATTTTAGAATTTAAAAATATACTATCATCTATTTTGGGCTTAGTAGAGATTAGACACAGAAGACAGGATTAATGGACTGGAAGAATTGTCAATAGAAAATTTCCAAACTGAAGCACAGAGAAAATAGTAATGGAAAACATAGATAAAAGTGCAAGAGAGATATGGGACACAGTGAAATGTAGAACACATATAATATGAACCCCAGAAGAACAAGGAGAATGAGACAGAAGTAATATTTGAAGATATAATGGCCAAGGATTTTACAGATTTGAAGAATGGTATCAACACACAAATTCATGAAACTCTGCCACAGATTTAAGAAATAACCATAAGCAACATAAATAAAAAGAAAACCACACTTAGGCGCATCATGATAAAACTGCTGAAAGCCAAATGGCAAGGCAAGGGAGAGAGTGCAGATACATACCCAAAGACCAGAAGCCAGGGAACGGCTCTGTAAATAGAAAAAAAGAGGATGGATTACCTGCATGATCCACTGGGTGGTACACTTGGCAGCATATTTCTGAGTTGGAGGTGAGAGCCCTTAGGAATAAGAAACAGTATAACCTTGAGCTTCATTCTTAGTTCACTTGTGTTAAGAAGCCTAAAAAAATGATAAAATCCCAAGTGGTTTTTTCACTAATTAATTTGAGTCCCAACCAGCTTTTTCTCTATATACGATAGCCAATCAATTAATTTATATAATTTGTTATTTGAGAAACACTGTAAGTTTCAGGAAGGGTTTGCTTGTTGCTGGGTATCCTGAATCTGTAAGGACTGCTATCCCTGACTTTCTCAGCCAGGAGCCCAGCCTTGGAAAAACTGAGTATAAGAAGGGGAGATCCAGAGAGTATATCATATTACGTAGCGGTACTTATTCTCCTCACTTTTTAAAGGAGTTAATCAGAAATTCGGATAAGGGATGGTGAGAAGAGCACCAGTAATTGTACCTTGAGTGACTTCCCATGTATATCTGTGCTCCCGATTAAGAATCACTTCTCTATGTTGGTGCAAATGAATTATGCAGAAATCCAAGTAAAATGTAGATTCCAATTCAATAGCTCTGGGGTGGGACCTTGTATTCTGCATGTCTAACAAACTCCTGAGTGATGTTGGAAACTGCTGGTCCACAGATTCTTTTGAGAAGCAAAGGTTTAGGCGCACCCCAAATCACCTAAAATATTGGCCACTCTGGCTATTAACTGTGAGCTGCTTTACAACAGAGGGTCTTAAATTATCCTAAGAAGAGAGAGGTGTGCCAAGTGGTAGCACTTTTGAAATGTTTACCAAAGTATATTTTGAGCTCTAAGGACTGTAGTTGCAGAAGATGTTAATGAATGTTCCCTGAAAGAAACAGTTCCATGGCCAAATAAATTTAAGAAGCATTTGTTTACATTCCCCTCCCCTGGGAAATTCACAGCTCACATTTGCATTTTAACGATTCTGAACCACCTGCAGTAGGGAAACGTGTTTAACCTGGTATTTCATTTCTTTAACTATTAACATTCCGAGGAACTGGTGTTCCATGGAGCAAGTTTTGGGAAATGCAGCCACACAGAGCAGTAGTTTTCAAACTTTGGTGTGTATTGAATTAGCTGGAGAGCTAATAGAGAACCTGTGGAAGTAGGATAGGCCCTAGCCCTCTATATTTTCACCCAGTTTCCCAAGTGATTATGATTCCCATCAAAGCTTGAGAATCACTTCTATTAGGTAATCTCAGATGAGTTTCTGGAACCATCTGGGGAGGCAAGGTAGTCTGTCAGCTCAGCTTCCCTCTTGCAGAAACCTATGTTGTCCTTGAGAGGACCAGCATCAGCTACTCACTGCCTTCATTTAAGGGAGAACATTCAAGCCAAAAAGGCACCCCAAAATTCCTCTGTATATTTTACATACTGCAGGGATTCCTCCATGCCTTTTCACTGTAACTTCCCAGTCAACAGTGTCTATCCCTTAGCCCTGCTCTTTCTAGAATCGATTCATTGACTCATTGAACAAATCTTCATCAATCAGGATTTTGAAAGTATTCAGGGAATAAGATGGACAAGACACTCCTGTGAGACAGGGGTAAGGGACAGACAATAAACAAGTCAATGAATAAATAAGATAATTTCAAATAGTAACCAATGCTGTGACGAAAATAAACAGTGTCACGGGAAAGAGAATAACTGAGTCAGGGATTCCATTTAGGTTTTTTGGTCCTGGAAGACTGCAAAAGCCCTGTGACCATTCAGGGTAGTGTGGACACCATTCCAAAATGGCCAACAGTGACTGGGATTGGCCTGGATGGTTCAGAAAATCTCACCAGATACCCCAAATATATCTAGTTATGAGGCAGCCAATATCCCTTGTGGCTACTACAGTGACTTGCTCATACATGCCCTGTGAATATTGGTGAATGGTGTTGGATGACTGGATGATGATGTATGGATGGATGGATGGATGGATGGATGGGTGGAGGTTTGGATGTGTAGTTAATTCTAGTGATTTTGACGAGATCCATTTGGTGAGATCTTAACAGGGAACTTGTCTAAGCTATTGGGCTAGACGGAGCATTCACTGTGATGAACATCTCTCTCCTAAACTATAAGGCAAATGGTGAGATACCCTATACCCGATCCTGAAGCACCAAAGGAATAGGCTAAGTAAAAATCCACAAAGCCTCTTTATGCTACAGAGTGAATAGCCACTTAATGCTCGATTCCAAACTTGGGAAAGGAATTTTATTTACTGGCCCTCATATCCCCAACAGATGCTGTTGCTATTTGTTTCTGACATTTCCTTTTCTAAACTATCATATTAAACTAACTCTCTCTCAAGTAAAGAAATGTATTAGGTACTGACTCTACCAGGCATTGTGCTAAAAACTACATAGATTATTTCATAATCCCAATTACAGAGAGAGACAATGGGAATCCAAGTGAAAAAATAAATTGCCCTAGATAACAAAACTAGCAAGTGGCAAAGCTCATGTCTGTCTTCAAGTATGTTAATATCTAGCTGTTTTAACGTAGTATTAGCTGTCCTACAATCCAATCCCTGCCTTGTTTTCACCCACCTTTATGCAATCTTCCTTACTTTCCCTCCTTAATTTCATATCCGTACAAAAAACTTCAAGACCTGTCATTCTCTGGAACATTTGAGATCTTGCTTCCCAGCACTTGTCATGAGTTTTGGTTCAAATAAGCTCATTAAAATTCTCCAAAAAGAATTCTAGCTGTTTTATGAAGTTAATGTCCATAAACAGGTTATAGTTAGTTCTTTGCCATTTGGATTATTTAATGTAACTTCATCATTTCATTTTCTGCTCTGATTCATTATAATTTGCTTTTTATTTTAATATACAGAGAAGAATTATTTTGTTTTCAAGTTCTTGGGTAAGGAGTTGGTAGGGATGAAGGAAGATTTTATGGATGTCCCCAAGTACTGTCTACATGGCCAAGGTATGACATTATTGTCTATTTTCCCACTGAGGAAACTGGACCCACAGGTATCAACTGTAGAGCAGACAGCCAACACCAGTCCTCCTTCCACTGCACCATCGTTGAGGAGTGGCAAGTAGATGGCACTTGGTGTGCCAAACATGATGAGCTGGTATATTAGTCTCCTATGGATGTTGTGACAAATAACCAAAAATGTAGTGGCATAACCCAATACATATTTATTATCTTAAAATTCTATAGTTTCAAAATTCAAAGTGGGTTTTCCCTGGCTAACATCAAGGTGTCAGCAGGACTGCATTTCTTTCTGGAAGTTCTGGGAGAATTGTTTTCTTGCCTTTTCCAGCTCCTAGAGCAGTGACGGCGAACCTATGACACGCGTGTCAGAGGTGACATATGAACTCATTTATTTGGTTGATTTTTCTTTGTTAAATGGCATTTAAATATATAAAATAAATATCAAAAATATAAGTCTTTGTTTTACTATGGTTGCAAATATCAAAAAATTTCTATATGTGACACGGCACCAGAGTTAAGTTAGGGTTTTTCAAAATGCTGACACGCTGAGCTCGAAAGGTTCGCCATCACTGTCCTAGAGGCTGCCCACACCCTCGGCTTGTGTTCCCGCCTCCAAAGACAACAGTGGTAGGTCGAGCCTTACGCACATCACGTCACTCTGACCCGGACACCCCTGCCTCTCTCTTCCACATTTAAGGACTCTTATGATTACACTGGGCCCACCCAGAAAATCCAGCATAATTTCTTTATTTTTTTTTAGATTGTCTGATTAGAAACCTTAACTCCATCTGGAACCTTAATTACCTTTTGTCATGTAACCTAACATACTCACAGGTTTGGGAAATTAGGACAAAGACATTCCAATGGGGATATTATTCTGTCTATCACCACTGGTAATGACTGTGCTGAAAAGAATTCTGAGGCCATGTTTACATTCATCAGGCAAGAGAATCATGCCAATTAGCAATATTTCCCATGGATTCAAAGAAGGGAATGCCATATATTTTCCATCCTACTGTCGATGCAGGTTAAAAGAAGGAGAATTTCAAAATATCTACTGAGAGGGGCGACTTGCCAGTCCATGTGCTCCAGCACTAGCTGCAAGGCCCTTACAGGGTTTGCTCCAATGATCTGCCTTCTCTTCATTAGCTGGAGCTCCTTGTCCCTCACTGGCAAGCTGAGCCCCTCCCAGGCTCCAGGGATAACCCCGTCCTTCATGATCCGTCCCCAGTGGCAGGATAGCAACAGGTCTGGTGCTAGGTGCTGGACATCAAGATAGGAGAGGACACAGCACTACAGGGTAGGTGCGGAGCGGATATGCTCACCCTCGAGATGGGGAGACAGATGCAAACACATGGCCACACAAGGTGAAATATTCTTACTTCCCAGGCATCACTGGTCCTGTGCTTTCTACCTCTGTGGCTGTGCTGAGACCACCTAAAATGCTCTTCTCTCTTCTGTTACCCTCAATATTACTCATTCTTCAAACACCATTCCCTCATGGATCCGCCCCAGCTGGAAGAAAATCAACTTCTCATTGTTATTTCCTTTTTTAATGTACCTGAGGCTACTGATGTTTGCATGTTCCACCAATACTTAAGCGAAGACCCACTCTGTGCAAGGCACTGCACCTGACACTGGGGACATACTGGGGCTAAAAGATACAGATATGGTCCCTTTTCATGGAAATGACAGGCTAGTGGGGAGGCAGATATGAGTCAAGGAATCACACCACTGTTAGAGCTAAAGGGGCACCTGGGATCATTGTGGCAGTGAAAAGGTACATGCTATTCTAAGAGTTATGAGGCTGCCTTGGGGAAGTGACAGTTGACCTGAAATCTGAAGGCTGAGTAGAAATTAACCAGGTGAGGAAGAAAGGGAAGGGCATTCCAGGCAGAATAGCTGTGTTGGGGGAGAGCACAGGCTGTTAGTGATGCTCAGAAAGGAAGCCAGAGGCTGGAGAGGAGGGAGTCATAGGTGTGGAGCTGGAGGAGGTGGGCGAGGCAGGCCAGAGCCTGAGCCCACGGGCAAGCTCTGGGCTCTGTTCTGCCTCCCAGTAACTAACTGTGTGCCCACACTTTGCCCTTACCCCGCTGTGAGCGCCTTTGTTTAGGCTAGGGTGCCCCTCACATTATAAGCTTCCCAGTTCCCTCCACCAGCCCTTTGTGTTTAGGATTATATAAGAAATTTTGGCTATGATGTCAAGTTACAGACTGACTTGAATAGGGATTAACAAAAAAGTGGTGCACTCCTGAGAATGCGGGGAATGGCCACTCTGTCTTGAACAAAAAGGAGCTGAGACAGATAGTCAGCTTTCTGTTCCTCTATGATAGATCTGACCAAGGTGAATGCAGTGCCTCTCTACCAATCTGAAGTGTCCAAAAATGTGCATTAAACTCTAACACACTTAGATCTGAAATGTGGGAATTCCTTGGCAAACTGGGGTGACACCACTATAAGCTGGGGGGGGGTGTCTGGAGATGACAGACTGGTGACATTTGTAGTCCCCATAGTGGCTTGCATTAAATAGGTACAATAATTGATAATAAATATTAAACTGAATTTTAGGACAATGAGAGCCATTGTATCATCAACGGATGCGTACATTTAGGACCATTTTCTGGGAATCTTGTCAAGAAAGTGGCTCAATGTTGTGCAAAAAGCACTGGCTGGCCCTAACCGGTTTTGCTCAGTGGATAGAGCATTGGCCTGCGGACTGAAGGGTCCCAGGTTCGATTCCGATCAAGGGCATGTACCTTGGTTGCAGGTACACCCCCAGTAGGGGGTGTGCAGGAGGCAGCTGATCAATGTTTCTCTCTCATCGATGTTTCTCTCTATCCCTCTCCCTTCCTCTCTGTAAAAAATTAATAAAATATATATTTTTTTAAAAAGCAATGGCTGAGATGCAGGAAGACAATATTCTGGTTCTTGCCCTTGGCCTACCTGTCATGAAGAATCTCCTGGGCCCTGGGCAACTCTTCACATCACTATAAGCCCCACCTTCATTATAAAGTATGGTGACCTCACATATTGTCGGAAGAAAGGCAGAAGTTTAGCAGAATTAGATCTACCTGAAAAAAATGCCTGAGGAAGGCATGCTTTTGGAGCCTCACACACCGCACACCATCTCTTATTAAGCCCAGTGTTGCCAAGTTCTCCCCCATTGTTGGACAGAATTGCTGTTGACTCAACTGAACACCAGATGAAATGGTTGGCTTGCACTCAGGAGCTAGGTTGTAACAAAAAACAACAACAAAAGGCAATTTCTCTTTAAACACTGGAACCACATTCAGTGAGGTGAGATGCTTGCTGAGAAGCACATGGTCCTGACCGAGGTAACAGTCAGATACACATCACCCATTTTCCCAACTGCTGTTTCTGTACCTGCTAGGAGAAGGAAATGTTACTGCCTCGCCCCTGCCTACCTCAGAAGCATCTCTGAGGATAACTGTGGGTGCCTGGTTAGAACACTCCAGATAGCTCAAGTTGGTGAAATAAAATCTCCTAAATCAATTTGTCACGTCAACACTAAGTTTTATGCAGCCAACATTTACAATAAAGTAGCATCAGTACCAATGACAGAATCTCAGAGTTCTGTGTACTTCGAAGAATCCAGTCCAATTCCCCACCCAAATAAGGGTCCCATCTACCACAAAGAAAAGAGCAGTGCGGACATAGGTGTACTTTACAAAAAGGTGACCCATTCCTTGTTGAACTTGAGACATTTTTTGTTCAATGCCTTGATTTCTGCTTCTTTAGAACTTCCACTCACTGATTTTAATAATGTCTTTTGCAGCCACCACAAAATAAGTATTCTTACATGTGACAGCCCTTCAGGTATTTGAGGACAGTAATCATGACTCCACTCAGGGCATGGGTACCAAAGCCCTCTATCACCATCCCACCATGCCTCCACATATACTAAATTTACCAGTGTTCCCATTATAGTGTGGGCAGGAGAGCAGGGCCTGACTATGTGTGTTTACTTTAATGGAAAAACTCCATTTGTCTTATAATAATGACTGCAAATCCAGAGTCATTGTATCTTGGGGCTATAGGTTGAAGAGCCCTTTCAGATATATCCATTTTACTGATACAGACCATGGACAAAAAAAATTCACCACCTTAATTCCATAAAAAGGAATTCAATTTTTAAAGTTCCCCATAATTTAAATATTTGAAATGATTCCGGGGTTTGTGGTTAAGTTCCTGCATGCCTACCATCTCCAGAGTTTTTTTTTAAATATGTATTTTATTGATATTTTACAGAGAGGACAGGAGAGGGATAGAGAGTTAGAAACATCAATGAGAGAGAAACAACGATCAGCTGCCTCCTGCACACCCCCCACTGGGGATGTGCCTGCAACCAAGGTACATGCCCTTGACCGGAATCGAACCTGGGACCTTTCAGTCCGCAGGCTGACGCTCTATCCACTGAGCCAAACCAGTTAGGGCTGGAGTTTATTTTTCAAGGATCCCAACTAAGCAGAATCAAGATACTGAGATGTTTTATGTTTTCTAATGTTCAGAGATAATCAAGAATGTCACAGTTATTTCTCAAGAATATTATGACCTGGTGAAGCCATTAACTTTACTATAAGTACATATAAGAACAGACTGAGGCCATCTCCCTAACAGTTCTAATAGCTTCTGAACAAATGGAGTCTCCTAAATTTCCCCAGTTCCATGGTTCTTAAAAGACCAATGGTTGAGTAATTCTACCAGTGACATACCTCTTCCTGTTATCTGCCCTGGTTACTTTCTGGGCCTTGCAATGACTAGGATGTATAACATATATAGGTCGGGATGTATACTGTGAAATCTCTTTGTGCTTTTTTGCTAAGAGTTGACAAGTTTAAAAATACAGTGTAGGAAAATTACTTGTAGTTATGAAGAAAGATGGGAGAAAAGTGCCAAATGAGCTTGTAATGAGGATTTCTCAGTGGGAACATATGTAAAAAGAATGTTGAGATATAGACATTATGATAAACAAAAACGATCAAGCTAAGTTCTTAAGAAGCTTAAAGATACAAGATCCTGCTGATTATATGTACAATAAACAGCTTATTCTCTTTGTTCCCTATTAATGGATCAGCATACTTGGCTTCCCAGAAACATTTCAGACAAAACACAGTAACACATTAGTCAGAAATATAGCTTTTTATTATAATATTTCATAATCTAAAAACTTCCTTTTTAATTCTTGGAAGAGAATATTCCAGCTTCCAGACAACTGACCGACCCTGTAAAATACTGGAAAATGGTGTCTAAGAAATCTGAATTTTGTAGTTAAGAATCTGTAACCTAGTTTGGGGGGAGGGGTGGGGAAGAATGAAAGAACGATTCAAATACAGATTTTGTTTCGGTACAAAACAAATTAGATCCATTTTTCAGTTTAACCTTGAACATGTTTTCCCAGAAACTTTGGTTTTTCTTCCAAAGAGAAACTCTAAGGTTGGCTTCCCATGTGGACAAAAAATTTTTTTTTAAATAAGACCCAAGTGAGACATGGCACACGGCTCAGGCCATGGCATGTAAGTGGGATACCCTTCGGAGTGAGCCAGCTTCCACGTTCCATAGCAAAGTTATGTGTCTAATGCATTTCTTGTGTGAGGGTCAGACTTTAGTTGAAATTTTAAAAAATTGGTTTGTAATATAATAAATCTTAAAATCATTTGTCTTGTGTAATGTACATAGAGTAGATATGCCGTTATGGTGCTTTCTGGAGATCACTGGGTACCACAGTCAAAGAGAGCTTGCCCTCTAGCATGTTAAATGGACTTTGAAAATGTGTTTTAACTAAATAAAATGAGAAAAACAAGTCTGGTTATACCACCTTTAAAAACAAGCTGTGATTGCACACATGTTACGGGGACAATTAGCATGCAATACAATCAACAAGTCAATTTTTTAGTATGTAAAAGGCTAAAGTGAAATCATGGTATAAATACCAATAATAAGTAATCTTGGGAAAGATTAATTCTCTAAATTAATCATATACTATTACAATTTTTACAATGTTAGCCAGAACAGTGATATTCACAGCAATGTTTTCTTCCACTTGATAGTTGCCTATACACCACATGAATTGCCCACACCCATGAGTCAAAAGTCAAAGCCAAGATTCAAAAATCAACATTTTCACTGTAACAGGTTAAAAATGTTTATATAATGATAAGTTACACTTTTCAACTTACTGTCATTTTAAGTGATTGCTTAATTACCTATTTTTAATGCACTGCTAATCTGATGCTTATTGTAATAACAACAATAATTCTACTAATGTTAATTAGGTTACAGTTTTAATTTTTAAAATGAGAGAATTCAATTTACATAAGCATACATTGTTTAAAAACCACCCATCACAAACACACACCTTTTCCATGAGTATTTAAAAATAAATTAATATACTTGACATATATATTTTATATGTTATATATATATATGTATCTATTTGTGGACATAATTATTCTTACTTCTGGAAGGATGTCAGCACTTGTAAACTCTGCAGGAGATCTGATGATAACACTAAGTTTAAAAAACATGAAAATTCATTCTTGAAGAAAATCATAAAGCAGGAGGTTCTGAACAGATGGGTCTTTTGGAAATAAAGGCCATTTTAGGGCAGGAGAGGAGGACAGTCTCAGATTCCAGATCCCACATGTACTGTTTATTTCAGAAGCTACTTTAGGAAGCAGTGCAGACAGCTGGCTGAAAGGTAACATCATATATTTTAATCCTGAAAGGGCACAGAAGCAGCAGGAGGTGGACAAGGTAGGCCAGCAAGGAGAAAGCCATGCCTGCAGCTCACAGAGAGGCCGTGGACATTGCCAGGGGAAGGCCTTGGGGAAGGGCTGCGTGTCTCCAGGATGGCTCACAACGCACTGCACGTGCAATTCGTTGACGTCCAACCATTCAGACCCTGAGCCCGTGATGTGTTTTATGTTCTCCTGCAACCACAGCGATAGAGACAGCTGTTAAGATAGAGGCTGGAGCATGGTGTTAGGGTGCAGAACACCCAGCCAAAGAAGACAGCAGAGGTGCACCAAAGTCTCAACAAACTTGCATCCGGGGAAACAAAAAACCTGAATCAAATAAACAAGCTGGAAAACAGTCCATCCAAATGAGAACTGAAGTTGAATAGAGGAGTCCCTGTAGCAACCCATATGCCAATGTCCTGATTAACCAGAATACACTGGGAAACAGAAATTCGTATTTTGGAGGCTTTCAAACTAATTGAGGGGAAGGTTAAAAACAAACAAAAATAGTTTTGTTTTTCACTGCTATTAAGAGAATTTATATTCCCGTTCCTCATCTCACAATTTTGAGCAGGGGGTATAGATGAATCTTTTTCAGCACCTGACATCTTGTGTGGCCTTGGGTCTGAGCCAATCAGCACTGCATAGAACTCCAGATGCAGAAAGTACTGAAGACTGGGCTAACTATTTTAGAAGATGGAGCTTTGTTTTACTAAACTTTTGAGAAAGACTGCTTCCTGTTTTAAAATTATTTCTGCAATTTGCCTCTTGCTTCTACAAGGAGCCTGTAATAAAATTCTGGTTCCCCGAGATGCCCGTTTGTTAAATTCTGGTTAATCCACGTGCTTGCACAGACAGGAAGTAAAGGTGTTAGCCCTTTGCTTTCCCATTGTGTCTTACTATGGGATGTGTCAAAAGGACATTATTGTTGGCCCCTAGAACAACATTCCCCAAAGCCCAGGAGGACGGTCCAGGCCACCCACCCTTTTAGATGATGTTCACGAGCGCTGTTGGCTTTTTCTTGGCCATTTTGGGCCTGATGTTGCCTTTCCGACTTAATCCCAGAGGCTCCCCTTTCTTCAGCGGTCTGCAGAGTTCTCTTGGGGTTTCGGCCTGGTCGTGAATGGACTTAGCAGGCTGCATGCTGGCCCTCTCATCCTTGGCTTTTCTCAGGTAGCTCCTTCCCTTTGGATGAAAATGAGTCTTGAGATCAGGGTGGTTACACACTGCATGTGGGTGTCCTCGGCTTCTACAGATGGTCGGGTGGGAGGAGGGAGATGAGCAGAAAGATTTCTTTAAAAACCTTAAAAGAATGAAAGCTACCTACAGCACAATCACTCCTGCATGCTAGAGCAGTGATAATGCTGCCAGTAAAACAAATGACATATATTGGTTTTTTTCTTTCCAACAATTCTGGTGACCTTCATGAAAGGAATTCGTGATTGTGAATCTGCAGCGACATATTGCTAGTCCTATTTATCAGTGACAAACACTGAGGAACAGAAATTTAAATGACTACTCAGGATAATGTATACAGTTGGTCTATAGAGAAGGTGGGAGCAGAATCCTTATCTCATGAATCTTTAAGTAACCACTAGGGGACTCAGACAAATCTGCAGTACAGTTATTATAAAGTATGTGACTCATGGTATAAGTGCATATATATAATACAGTACACATACTTCATTAATAGTACTGTAGAGCTATTATGACTATACTATAGCGTAATAAGAGAAAATTATACTATATAACACTATATAAATACTCCTATAGTACTATCGTACTGCCATAGACTACTAGACAACTAGCATAGCTAAACGTCACATAAGCCCTGGCTGGTGTGCTCAGTGGTTAGAGTATGACATCTAGATGTCACCAAAAGTCTTGGATTTGATTCCTGGGCAAGGGCATGTGCCTGGGTTGCAGGTTCGCTTCCTGGCCATGGTCAGAGCATGTGTGGGAGGTAACCAATTAATGTGTCTCTCTCACATTGATGTTTCTCTCCACCCACCCCCACTCTCTCTAAAAATCAATGGAAAAAATATTTTGGGGTGACGATTAACAAAAAAATAAAAAAGTAAATAAAAAATAAAAGTCACACTCACATTTTAGAAAGTTAAGTACATAAGCTGGTGAATTTTTACCTGAGACCCTCAAATCCATTTATATTATAGATGCCACATAAAATGCAACAGGAAAACGTGCAAACATTATCATATGGCCAAAGTATAAAAAGATATACATACAGGCATTTGGGCTTCCTATTTGAAGAGCTATCTGTAAGCTAAAGGAAAACAAATAAGAAAAGACATTACTTAACTTGAAGATTGAATTTGGTTTATAAAATCTTGCTTAGATTTTAAAGAAACGGTATTCCCACTAAGGAACCAGGAATTATGGGCAGCACTGCCCACGGTGCCATCCGCCACAGCAATGAGCTGGCACCTCTCACGCTCAGCCTCCGCTCACTCAGGGATCCCCTCTGGCTCCCTGTTCTGAGATTTCCAAGAAGCCAATATCAGCAGAACTAAAAAACTTCAACAAGCCAAAGAGTCCCCCAACAGAGCAACATTTGAAGAAACATGTTTTTAAAAATTGGAATGATGTACCATTATTTCTTGGTTGATTCAGACTGCATTTGCAGCTAATTTACTACAGCTGTGGTTGGTCACAGTGTCTCAACTGAGGGGAAAATTGGCATAAAATGTTTATTGCCTAAAATACGTAATTTCTAAAATGAGAGGATATGAAGACCAACAACTCCACGATTGTCCCTGAGGCCATCTATCCTTGAAATTATTTCCCATTCCCATTAAAATATCTTCATGCGCGTTTGTGACCATGCTAGGAATATCATTTTCAGAATAAATTGATAATTATCATTTTGTGATCCAGATGTCACCATCCATTTTACAGGCCAACCCAGTGTATTCCAAATCTTCTGTTGCTGATCTTCGTCACTAAAGAAGTGGTAGGAAGACAAGCAGAAGATGAGAATGGCAAAAAAATGTAGGGCCCCATGTGGCCAAGACACGTGCCCCCTGCTAGACTAAACCTGAGAAGCGAGGCTCAGCATAAGATTCTTCTGTCTGCAGCTTGAGCTGTAGTCAGGAGCAAATCAGAAAGAAGTTTTCTTAACTTTTGAGGGTCATGTCCCCAAGAAGGTTGCCTTCTGCCTTTTGACAATCAAAAGTCAGCCTTCTTGTTGACCCTGTTCACACTGGCTGGCTTTGGCATGAGGTTAGTAAATATGAACAGAAAAAGGCACCTTCCTTGCAAGAGAGTTGTGAGATTATGCAACATACAAAGAAGGTGGGCCAGATGGCTCCAAAATATAACAAAAAAATAATTTTTTCACTTTACTGTATGGATGTATAGATGTATACATATAGTTTGTATATGTACTGCTTATATGTATACACAAGACCCTTTGGGATTTTATGAGAGAGAGAGAGAGAGAGAGAGAGAGAGAGAGAGAGAGAAATGTATGTATATGCTTCCCTGCTTCCCTTTCTGGGGAAAAGATCAACAGTGTTTTCAAATGTTCAAAGGAGTCCCTGACTTCCAAAACATTTTAAGAACCACAATCTCAGCATTTATGGATGTAACTAATGGACCCTGCTGGGACCTCAGGAAATAGGAATAATTTACTGTGCATTACAGAAAAGGAAATGCATAAATAAAGATAGGTAAAGATGAGCATCATATATGGTATCATAAATTGTGCATGTCTATACATCACACCCTGGGTAAAATACTCACCATGCAACAAACACAATTAACCCTCAAAACAACCCTAAGAGGTAAGCCTTATAATCCCCATTTTTCAGATATGGAAAAGTTAAGTAGTTGGTTAAAGCCTCAATGTTTTACCAGTGTTAGAACTGAACTTCAAACTTCACTCTGCACGGCCTTCCTAAAAAGTGTGTGTTTGTATACATAAGTATACAAGCAAGGGAATGTAGACACAAAAAGTTAAGTGGAACCCATGGCTGGATCAGAATTTCTCCTGTGATCCTACAGATTATGAGGTTTGGGGTGAAGGTGGGACCAGTTATCACACACTGTGGACTTTCATATGCTCTCCTCCCCGTGAACACAAGAGGCCACTGTTCCTTCTGGCCCCTAGAACCTCAGGCAGTCCTGCACACTCAATTGCTCAGACCAAAACCTCAGATTCATTCTTGATTCCTCTTTTCCTCACCCGATAAATCCAATCCTTCAGCAAGGCCAAGTGGTCTTATCCATTCTACTCCCAGAACACATTCTATACCCATCACTTCTCTTTACCTCCACTCTATCCACACTGCCACCTCCTCTCCCCTGCCTCACAATAACAGCCTTCCAACACATCTTTCCTTCCTGCGCTCCTCCATTCATTTCCTCAGAGAGCACCAGACTTTCTGCTAAAACCCAGGTTACCTCCAACTTCAAACCTTTCAATGGCTTCCCTCTGTGATCTGGAATAGACCCAAACTCCTTACGTGACCTACAAGGCCCAGCATGACCTGGATCCTTCCCAACTCTCTGACTTCATCTCCTACCACTCAAAGGTACCAAGCTTGTTCCCTCCTAAGGCAATTCCTATTCCCTTGCCTAGAACATTCCACTTGCGTATTTTCAGGGCTGGCTCCTCGTTATTCAGGCCACAGTGCAAAACTGCCTCCTCAGCAAGGCTTTTCCTGAAAGGGTTTCACTGAAGTAGACATCTTAAACGTATCATCTCACTTTTTTCTTGATTAGTGGTTATCGCTTTCAAAATGATCTTCGTTATTTGCTTACTTGCTCATTGTGAGCCCCTCCTCACTGAGAGCAGGGACCTCTTCCATCTCATTCACAGCAGTTTCCTCAGCACTCAGTAAGCGCTGCGGCAGCCCCAATAAACAAGTGTTAAATGAATTACTGCTAGTCCTAATTTAGCAGCCTGCAGGAAATAAATGCAACACTTAAAATAAGATTATCCAAGCTGTTTCATGACCTTCTGTGTGAGCAGTTCTGTCCGTGATTTTGGCAGATGGGATACTGGGTCACTTTGTGTCTAATTCGACAGCATTTTTCAGAGCATGAAGACAAAATATCTGAGTAAGCATAGTACACTTTTAGAAACCAGCCAGGTGAAAAAGAACAAAAATGCTCAAGGGGATTAAGGGAAAGAAACAGATGCTGAAACATTATTTTAGAAAAGGCACGAAAAGTGAGGGGGCAACGGGAGGAGATTTTTCTAGAGCACCAAAGAATCTTAGAGCTAGAAGACACCTTAGAAAGAATTAATTTATACACCAACTTAGAAATGTCACTGCTATCTGGAGGTGGTCATGAGAAATAGAGGAAAGAGTGGAGGAAGAGAACTGGGGTGGATGGAAGAGGAGATAAAGAGGATTGACACTGTTTTTTATGTGTAGCCTTAGCTGAGATGGTGGGAGCCAGGCCAGGCTGGGCATGGTATTCCCAGCTGTTCTGAAAGAAGTGGCTGATGTGTGGGGGGAGAAGGTCAGAATGTTCTGCTGATCCTGGGGTACACTGGGGCTAGGAGCTCTCCTTGGTGGGTGGGCCTGAGGCTCCAGAAGCCTGGCCTCTTGATGCTCTGGACCTTCACTAAGCTGGGCCAGAGGGTAATAAAGACACGATCCAAAGCTTCTCCTGCTAAAAGCACCCAAGTTCCTCTGTGTCTCTAGAGCCACAGATACCCTGGGAGGCCGGAACCAGCCCTTTCATTATATCAAAGACATGAATCCTAATTTCATAGGTGAGTGTCTATGATGATGATGAAGTAGACTAAGTAAAAAGGAGGCATGTCTCAGGGTCTGCAGACTGTCTCATAATGTGGTACATTATGGTTCAAAGCAGAGTTAGAGGATTACACATGAGCACAGGGGAGCCTACATCTGCTAAATCCTTTCATAAATCAAACACCTCACTCTTGGTCTTCTCAGAGAGATAATACACTCCCTCCACTAGTGAGAGTTCACCTCCCAACAGCCCGATCATGCTCTACTCACAAGCAGCTCCCACATCCAAATCCCCTGTTATACTCTGAGCTGCACTTCATTTGAATTAATCAAGTCTTCCCTTGGTAAATCAAGTCTGATGAAGGCAGATGATGTCACTCATATTTGGGACAGAAAGGGCATGGACATAAATATTCATTAATTTCCTATCATGTTTCTTTATATGTATGTATGCATGTGTATATACGTGTATATGTTTATGTGTGTGTATATGTATATATGTTGTGTGTGCATGCACATATACATGTAATTTTATATATACACATCTGACTACAGAGCTGTTCAACTGTGGGTCACATGGTATAGCATGACAAGAAATAATGACTGGCTACTTCTTATAAAAGGTGTTCAATTTTCAAGCTGGAAAAATAAACTGAGCAGAGGAAGTGGGCACAGAAATATAAATAACAGAGAGAACTAATGGGCTTCCTTGCTTCCTCCTGGCCTTCCACTGTTTTATTTCTAATATCCTCCTGGCTTAGCATAGAATTTTAACATTTCTTAGCCCTGGGTTACTTAAAAGCCTGCAGATTGAAAATATTCATGCAACACTTCAATTTTAGAATTCCTAACCACCAAAGTCAGGTGATGAGCAGAGAATTTAAGAGGCCAAAAGATCTTATAGAGCATCTAGTCTAACTGCTTCATTTTTACAGAAGATTTAAAAGCCCAAGAAGACAAACTGTTTCTTTGGAGGGTCTCTTATTCTACAAGCATAAAAACACTTCTACCACCCTGACCGGTTTGGCTCAGTGGATAGAGCGTCGGCCTGGGGACTGAAGAGTCTCAGGTTCGATTCTGGTCAAGGGCATGTACCTTGGTCTCGGGCACATCCCCAGTAGGGGGTGTGCAGGAGGCAGCTGATCCATGTTTCCCTCTCATCGATGTTTCTAACTCTCTATCCCTCTCCCTTCCTCTCTGTAAAAAAAATCAATAAAATATATTTAAAAAAAACAAAAAACACTTCTACCAACTCAGAGTGGCATGGAGTTGGAGGGTGAAGAACTGGAGACTGTGCACAAGAATTCAGCTTACTTCCGGGTGCCTGGGGTTCACCTGTATCAATTCCATAACACAGGCATGGCCGGGCAGTACTCTCAAATGATGTCTAGAGAATACCTATAAGTCATTTCCCAGCTCCCTTTTCCTCTGTCCTTAACCGGATCTCACCAAACCTAGGACCTCACACTCTGGCTGGACCTGCACGACTTACCACACTTACCACGTGCTCACTGATGTCCCGGCAGAAGCCTGAGGCCTGCTGGCTCTGATAGTACTCCAACTGCTTTTCCGCCAGTTCCACCCGCTGCAACAGGTTCTCAATAAAGTCCTGGAGCCGAGCTTTCCCTTGAACCTCCTTCTCAGCTGCTGCTTCGAGGAAATGGTTGAATGTAACAACTTCTCTGCAAGGAAAAATGAAAAAAAAACCACAAAATGGAGAAATGAAACAGGAATTCATTCCTTCGACACATTTTATTGAGTGTCTACACTGTCAGGTACTGCCCTAGGTTGTATGGCCACAGTAATGACAAAAGGGCTAAGATTCCATTTTAGTGTTTACATTTAGAGATTACAATTTTAGTAGCAGAGAGTCACTATAAAATATACAAAATAATATATGTCAGGTGGTGATAAGTGCTATGGAGAAAGCTGAAACTGGATGCAAGAAGGCAGAGAGTGACAGAAGAAGGGAAGGGGTGAGTGATATTTAGAAAGCAAAGTCAGGGATAACCTTTTGGATGGGATAACATTTGAGCAGACACCTGGGAAGAGTTTAGGGCGGTGTGCAGATGGGTCTATGATACAGCAAAGAGGCCTGGGTGGTGGGAGCAAAGTGGGGCAAAGGGAGGTCGGTGGGAGCAGACAGTCAGGTAGGGCCTCACAGGTCACTGTGATGATTCCCAATTTTATTACAAATGAGATGGGAAACCACTGGAGAAAAGTTCTGACTTATATTTTAAAAGGAGAGAAAATACTACAGGGAGGGAAGGTATGAAAGCAAGAGGCTGTGCTGAATGCAAGTGTATAAAATGAGTCATCTTGTCCAACAGTTGATGTTTGAGCTAAGAATGAAACAGCCCAAGAAATGCTATCTTGAAGTCAATCCAGGGTTCACTGGGAAAGCTATTCTAGTTGATATAGGAGAAGAATTGTGCATGTTGCCCTTCCCAAAAAAGTTGCGCAAAATACCCGAAACAAATCCTCTTTTATCTTCATAATTCCTTGTGGATTCACAAATCCAGAAAAAAATTATTATTTTATTGCTATTTTATATTTTATTTTTATTGCTAATGCAAGTATGAAAGTAACATTTTGGTAGCCATCTCTGGAGCACCTCTATGCATGTGTGTATGCATGAGCACATGTACACACACACACACACACACACACACACACACACACGCTCTCTCTTGGTGCTTAGCCTGTTTCTCAGGTCATGTTCCAGGTAATCAACACTACCAACAGGTGTGCAGTATCACAGTTCTCCTCAGCCGATTTGCCTCTCTTAGTAAGAAATCATGAAGATCCTTTCAGCCATCTCCTCTATATGTTCCACTTCCACTGGAAATAATTAATTCCATAATGTTAATAGCTGTTGGATATTGTATTTTCTTTTGTGTCTTCAATATCTCTCTCAGCCTTCGAGGAGTGACCCCTCATTTTTCTGGCCATGCTCAACTTATACAGCAGCAAGATTTTAAACACTATCCACTCCCCCTCCAGCCTCTTTCATTGTAGATAAATGAATCCTATTGTTAAAAATCTAACCTCATACAGTTGTTCTAGAGCAGGGGTGGGGAACCTTTTTTTCCTGCTGAGGACCATTTGGATGTTTACAACATAATTTGTGGGCCATACGAAATTATCAATTTAAAAATTAGAATGTTATGTTTGGTTAAACGTTTAATTAACTCACCACAATGCCTTGGTAGGGTCAGACCAAATGATTTTGAGGACCTTATAATGGCCCGTGGGGCAGACATCCCCCACCCTGTTCTAGAGAATCCATTAAATTCATTGCCTACTTTGCATCTTTTCAACCTCCACTTGATCTTTATGTTCCACTGAGCTCCATAATTTCTTACAAGTAGAAACTTCAGGGAAGGCCAGCTCAGGAGTCACAGTTTCACAGAAAGTCTTTGCAGGGAGCTGGCCGCGGCTTCCAGCTCTTTTCTGTCTGACTAGTCAGTGAGCTGCTTTTGTAATTAGTCATGATTTTTCTCTCACAAATATATTATGTCACACTTGGCCATACTGAGACTTCCTATAAAGTCAAATGTCTCTGCAAAACCTTGGGAATTATATATTTATAAAAATAGAAAAGAGACTGGTTGTCAAAAATGATTCACTGGAAGAATTGCTCATTATACCAGCCACTATTTTTCTATTTTCCTACCAGGGATCAAACACAAACCCGAATCCCGTAATAATTCCATTATCTTTTAGTAGTCAAGAAATAGTCACACATGAGAAATAAGAGTCCTTTTGGAAAAGAGTTTTCTTTCATCATCAAGTTTCAAGTTTATTTCCAGATGTTTCCGTAAGAGCCCTGAATAGAAGATGTGGGCTTTCCAAGCTGCTCAGGCCATGGACATGAGCCAATTTTCAAGCTCCACTGTCATTCAGCTTTGATCTGCCTCCTAGGTGAGCCATGAACCTTAACTAGCAGCAAAGAGTGGAGGGTCCGTCTGAGTGCTACATTCGGCTTTCGTGGCTCCAACTTACGGTTGAGATCCTTTGGAGAGAGTATCTTCACATCTCAAAAGCACCACTAAAAGCATAGCTCAAGAAATGGCTCCTACATCCTCTTCCCAACAGCAAGGCTTTAATTCAGGGGTCCTCAAACTATGGCCCGCGGGCCACATGTGGCCCGCCGAAAACATTTATCCGGCCCGCCGGGTGTTTTTGCCGCCGCTGCCTGTTGCTTAGCAGCCGACTAGTTTTTTTTTTAAACTATAGTCCGGCCCTCCAACGGTCTGAGGGAAAGTGAACTGGACCCCTGTTTAAAAAGTTTGAGGACCCCTGCAATTGATTCGGCGTCAAACCGATTGCAGAGACTTCCTGGGTGCAATTTAGGTTGTTAACTGAATAATGAAACAGTCTCCAAATGGTACTTGTGGGAAAAACAACCAAAAACCCATAAACCCTCCTCCACCAAAAACACAGAAAAAACAGCCACTGTGTTTTTTCAATTCATTTTGGTTTATAATACGTACTATATTTACCTCATGATAGAAAGATTTCACACTTATTATAGGATACTAGAGGCCTAGTGCATGAAATTCATGCCCTGGACGGGGGGGGGGGGGGGGGGGTCCCCTCAGCCTGGCCTGCACCCTCTCATAGTCTGGGAGCCCTCGGGGGATGTCCGACTGATGGGGGGAGTGGGCTAAGCCGTCAGTCAGATATCCTTAGTGCTTCCGCAGATGCAGGAGAGGCTCCTACCACTGCCGCTGCACTCGCCAGCTGTGAGCCCAGCTTCTAGCTGAGCGGCACTCCCCCTGTGGGAGCACACTGACCACCAGGGGGCAGCTCCTGCATTGAGTGTTTGCCCCTTGGTGGTAAGTGCACATCATAGCGACCGGTCGTTCTGCTGTTTGGTCGATTTGCATATTAGCTTTTTATTATATAGGATATGAAAGCTGACCTATTTAGAAGATCTAACTGAGCAAGGTCTGAATCAGCTTCGTTCTCTGCTCTAAGTCCTTCACTCAATATAACATATGACACATAATAATCAATAAATGCTTGTTGTAATGAATGTTTAAAAAGGACAAGGAGGAAAAAACAAACAAACAAAAACACTCAAAATCCCATCACCCAGAGGTAACTACTGTCACCATTTTTCCTAGTCTTCTTTTTCTCTCTGCATATTTACTATTCTTGGGCTCTCTGTGCTGTTTAAAATATAAGACAGCAATAGTTGACAGCTTAATCCCACAGGATTAACATCTCAAAATCAAGAAAACAAGTCTGAATGCATTACAGCTTATGACTGTGGCTATATTTTTAAATCATGTAATGTCTTGCTGCTGGTTCCATATAAAACTTTTACGAATTAACGTGAATGCTCCTAGCTGTTCGTGGAGCATTATGTCATGTTGGAGAAGAGAAGCATCTTTTCCTAACTTTCCCTTCATCCAATTATCTTGTGCCCTGAAGCCAAGAAGTTAATACCCTTTGTACTTGTCAACCAACCTGGCACCAATGCTAACCTAATTTCAGTTTATGGATGTTTCACATCAACTTAAAAAAAGAGGGAGAGAGAGTTGAAACAAGCCTGATGATTTAATTTTAAAAGAGAAGTTCCCCAAGACAGGGGCTGGAGAAATCCACCCTACTGAGATTGTGTTTGGGAATCCAGATTAATGAAAACAGTAACAAAGCCCGTGACTGACTGGGGAGCGGCATGTGTGCACAACTTTGGATCCCCTTTCACATCCTGCTCAGTCTGGATGAACAATGTCCAGAAACACCTCTCATTTCCCCAAGGATCTGGGGAATTTCCTGAATGGAAAAGAAAGAATTAAACCACATTGCATTTGTAACCTCTTTAATAATTATACTCCAAGAGTGAAATACCCACTCACTGGATTTCAATGCAAGGGAGAGCGAACTACTCATTGATATGATTTCAGATTCCATGATGCCATTAACCTTTAAGAAACTACCAACTGTTGAATTTTGGCATAGTATCAAAGCAGAATACCCACTATTCTCTGAAAATGGTATTAAAATACCTCTCCATTTTCCTGCTTCATATCTGTGTGAGACTGGGTTTCCTTCATCCACTTCAAACAAAATAACAAATTTGCCACAGATTAAATGCTGAAGAACTGAAAAGGTCCAGCTGCCTTCTCTTGGGCCAGGCATTAATAATATTTGCAAAATGTATAAACAATGCACTCTTTTCACTGAACTGTTTTTGGGGAAATTGTTATTTTTTTTATAGAAATGTGTTATGTATGTTAGCAAGAATGGATTTCTTATTGCTATTTGTAAATGAATTAATAAGTGATTTTCAAATTTCTGTTTTAATTTCTAATATAGTAAATGTCCATAGATAAAACACACATGCAAAAGCTTTCTGGGGGGTCCTCAGATTTTTTTAGGAGTGTAAGAGGAAGCGAGGCCACAACATTTGAGAACTGCCTCTTTCTGTGTACCAGAGTGATCCAGAACCTCAGAACTCTGAGGAGGGTGGGCAACGTGGGCTCAAACACAAGTAAGATGAAGCCACAATCCATACATTTAATTATTCCATTATTCTGTCACTCAAAAAATATTTATTGAATGCTACCAGGTACTGGGCTTAGTGCTGGGGCACTCGTGAACCCATGGTTATATTCATGAAGCTTACTGTCTAACCCAGGGACCAGCCACCTGTTTCTGTAAAGGGCCAGGGAGTCAATGTTTCTGCCGGGCCGATGGGCTCCATCACACACCTCAACTCTGCCTAGTGCAGTGGTTCTCAACCTTCCTAATGCCGCGACCCTTTAATACAGTTCCTCATGCTGTGGTGACCCCCAACCATAAAATTATTTTCGTTGCTACTTCATAACTGTAATTTTGCTACTGTTATGAATCATAATGTAAATATCTGATATGCAGGATGTATTTTCATTGTTACAAATTGAACATAATTAAAGCATAGTGATTAATCACAAAAACAATATGTAATTATATATGTGTTTTCCGATGGTCTTAGGCGACCCCTGTGAAAGGGTCGTTCGACCCCCAAAGGGGTCGCGACCTACAGGTTGAGAACGGCTGGCCTAGTACAACAGAGCCAGAGGTGACAGGTAAAACAAAGGAGCACGGCTGTGTAACAATACAATGTAATTGGACACTGAAATTGGAATTTCCTATAATTTTCATATATCGTGAATAATTATTTTTCTTTTTTAATTTTTCAACAATTTAAAAATGCGAAAACCATTCTTAGCTCATGGGCTCCTCAGAAACATGTAGCAGGCCGGATGTGGCCGGTAGTGTAGTGGAGGAGCAGACCTTAAAAGCAACAAGTACTAAAATAAATATGTAATTACAGACCTGAGCTGAATGTGACTTAAGAAAAAGAATAATATGATGCTATCAGACAGAAGAGCAGAATGACTTGTGTGGTTTTATGTTTGGTTCTCAACCCTGTGATTCGCACTACAGTGTGAAGGCTGGAAGGCCAGATGAGAAGATCAGGGGGAACCTGGGGGAAATTCAGTCAGGGTGCGGGTATAGCCAGCTTTGGGGAAATGAACGAGTCCCAGGCTACTTCCAGCCCCATCTTTGACTTCTTGTTTATTTTTTTAAAAGATTAAGTATGATTAAATCCAAGGTTTTAAGTTTTAAGCTTCAGCGAGACACATGCTTCCTTAAAGCAATAGTTGATACTAAAGGTAAAAAACACCAGTATAGTATAAGAAACTGTCCTGACGTTCATTATTTTGCCAAATGACTTGCAGACCTCAAAATCTGACAGTATCCTGAGATTTATAGACATTCAGAAGTAAACACAGTATACAGAAGCACTGAGTGAAAAAGTCCTTTCAGTGCAATCAAAGCTCTATTTAGAACAAATATTTGTCACTCATGCGCTCATTCATGGATATTACTTCATTTCAACCACCTCACTTACTTCTTCTGAGGTAGGTTAAAGACAGGCTCACTGAGAAAAATCAAAGGCTATACTATACAAAGTACATACTGTCATGTGAACAACACATTCTAGAAGCAGGCATAGAGATAGAGGGACATGCACATTAATGCTGGTCTTCATTTCGATTTTACATAGACAATGCACTACTCATTGTTAATGAGGGTCAACACACCCATCCTATCACATATTGTAATCTACTATAAATAAACCACTTATTATGTCTATTCCCCTATGTTTCCAGCTTTTATGGCCATCCTACAGGCTTATGCTCCTCATTAATGTGCACCACATAGCTCTCTGCTCCAGTTTCAGTGAACTCCATTCAGCCAGATCCTTACTTTTGCACATGCTGTTCCTGCAGCAGGGTCCCTACACCTGCCTTTTCCAAGTGTCCACTATTTTTTAAATATGTTTTTATTGATTTTTAGAGAGAGAAAGTGAGAGGGAGAGAGAGAAACATTAATGTGAGAGAGAAACATCGATTGGTTGCCTCCCATATTCACCCAAACTAGGGATCAAAACCACAACGTGGGCATGTGCCCAGCCTTTGGGTGCGGAGTAGGATGTTCAACCAACTGAGTCACTCCTGCCAGGGCCAAGCTCCCTCTCTCAATGGTCCCTCCAGTCCCAGGGCTTTCCTGTGGGGAAGCTACCCAGACACAGGGCTTGGTGTGGGTTAGGTGACCTGCTGTGTTCTCCTGAAGAACCTTGCACCCTATCTCAGTACACACTGCAGAGGACTAGTGCTATTGACCTCATTTCATTGTAAAATCGGTGAGTAAACCTGCTCCTTTAACTGTGAGCCCAGCACACAGTAGGGTCTCAACAAGTCTCTGCAGAATGCATAAAATGTGCAGCTACATCTCTAGTTGAAAATCTCGAACTGATTAAAAAGATACTTAAGTTTCTTTTTATCTTTTTCCAGACAAGTACTGGGGCATAAAACAAATAAGTAACCTATATTACAGGTACCTCCTACAGGAATGTAGGTGGGATCTAAAACATATGCCTTTCTTCTATTCTTAAACAACACTTTAATGTCAGCTTCTCCTCCCAAAGGCAAAGCTCTACCAAGTTATTTAAATTTCATTTTGCATTACTGATTTATGAACCTCTTCAGAGGTATATGAAAGGGTAAAAAATACCTCCGGTTAAAAATAGTCTAGCCATTGATCACAGAGCACTTCAGACAGACCGTGATGCCAGTCACAGTGCAAATCCCAAAGTCAGACTCAATCACCTCCGAGCACCAGGAACCTGGCTGCAAACTCAGAGCTTGGGGTCAGCTCCTGTACACCCCAAGGGTTCCATGGGGTGGACTCTGCACCTACCACACACCTGGGACCGTAACATCCTTTGCCTTATCTTTCGTTTTGGCTTCTTTGAATAAACAAAGAAGTATAAATTTCTCATTAAGTATTTAAAACTAATGAGAAAGTCAAATTATTTTTATTGGTTCTAAGTAGATCAACACTTACAGTCTAAGTCCCTCAGGCCAAAAATCTGTCGGGTAGGGCTGGGGGAGAGGAGGGAAAGTGTGAAAGAGAGAGAAAGAAAAATAGACAAATTTGTTGGGTCTCCAAATTTTATCATGTGACATCCCTCACTGCAATCAAGGGCTGATGGCACGTGCTGAGGGCATGTCTGACACTGGTTTTTTGTACAATAGTTTATAAGTCTGCATGGAACAGAGCCTGGAAAAGAGGACCCCCCATTTACATAAACGCATTAAAACGTGGAACGAACCGACCCCTCCCTGTCCAACTGAACTCTACATCTGACATGATTTTCCTTGGCCTGCTTCCTAGCTCTGGAGACAAGTTGCTTACTCACTGCTTTGGCTCATCAAAAATGGGAAAGACATAATTAAGTGGCAAGAGGGTTTAGTTGTGCAAAGCAAGTTTCCAGATCAAACTTGCCTTTTAAAGGCCAGTGCTCCCCAGCCAGCTTTCGATAGAAATCCAAATGGACGTTACCTGGGTCAGGCTACCCCTATCCGTATCTTTTATCATACCCCTGATGGCCTTTTTACTGTCTATTTCACCTTGTGGCCTGTCCCTGCCATGAAAGCAGGACCGGACTCATTTGCTTTACCACTTGCCTTACCAGATCCTAGAACAGCACCTGGCACTCAGCACACACTCAATAAAGATTTGTCTTGCGCTAACTCCAGTCTGGGAAACAGGGGAAATGAGATAGGAAGAAGGGAAAAGATTATATTCTAGCTCACAAGGGATCAGGATGGAAATTAAGAGATGGAATTACAAAGAGACCCCTCACCGCAATCAAAGGCTGGTGGCACGCTCCACCCAGGCTGGGCATGGACGTGCAGAGCGTCAAGTTAAGAGCCCTTGTTGGAAGTTAAAAGCCCTGGGCTGGTGTTCCAGAAGCTTAATACCATAAGCAGACTTAATGACACGACCATTTCCCAATTTCCCAACACCTCTGATGCCAGCTGACATTTGCTTTAATCACATCAGAAAAATAAATGACGTCATCTGGCAGCCCTCTCAAAATAGAAAAGGAGCAAATCCATTCCAAAATGGGCCCGATTCAGTATTACTTAAGTCTTGACGCTTTGGGCAAATACCACAGTTTCAAAAGTCTGGCTGAGACACAGTGAATTAACAGAAAAAAGCACTCAGCAGAGAGACAGGGAGTTTGGGTTCCAGTTTCAGCTTTGATATTAACTTTTTGTCCTTGGATGAGTCACAACACTTCTCTGGGCCTTACTTTCCCACCTGTAAAATGAGGGTGTTATCCTGAAGGAGACCGGGGTACCTTCCAGTACTAAAGTTACACAGTCCCCTCAGGGGTCATTTCTAACCTCCCTGCTGTTCTCCAATGTCGCTGTCCTCTGGTTACCAATGCAAATTCTGCCCTTTGTCCTCACTCCTTCAGTGTGGGCTCTTAAATAGAAAAATCTGTCCTCTAATTTCTTTATCAACTTGCAACCAATACTTGTCGAAGTACTTGTTCAATGCCCTGGGTGTGAACATGGGCATGTTCATGGATATATGGATTCTTCCTATGTAGAGTGTAAGTTCCTTATGGAAAAATACCAAGAAGTCTGTGTTCCCCACACACACCTAGCAGAGTGCTAGGCACATCCCAGGTGGTCAGGTGGGACTTTCCAGCCTTCCCAGTAGAAGGATTAATGTTATTACACTGATGTTCTCCAAACCCCAGGTGACCAGCTGGGCCAGGAATCAGCTACTACCCACAGCCATCCATTTCTTGTTAAAGGATACCTTCCTGCAAGGTTGGCCAGGATTGATTTACCTGATTACGGACAGCGCTACCCTACAGCCCTGAATACTCTTGAATAAGTAAATACCTGTTTCCAAAGGACTTTTAAAATTGCACAGACTTTGTGAAGACAATGAGAAATTTCTTTTTTGGATTTGCTCTCCAGAAACATAGAGATACCTCTCTACAAAGGTACAATGAGACTCACCAGCACAGAAGTACAAAATATTGCCAATTCAAACAATCTTCTCTGTTGCAAAGCATATATATATATATATATATATATATATATATATATATATATATATATATATATATATCTTCTACAATCTGAGGTCATTCTAGCTAAAGATGGTCTCAGGGCAAAATCGGCCCTCAGAGTCCTTTATTTCAGTTTGAAAGAAAGAATTTTAAAGTTGAGGGGAAATCGATAGGCAAGAGAAACTCAAGTGAATATTAAATACTAGATGTTTGCTTTAAAAAAAAATCTACCACCTGGGTATCAAAGGGTCCCTGGAGTGAAAGTCCATTTTGAGTGGTACTGTAACAACCCTACCTTCTCCCACAAATGGGCCGGGGGAGCTCATCTGCAGGGGAGCACAGTTCCTGGTAGGTTCCCTGGCCAAGCAGCTTCCCATATCTGAAAAGTCACCTCTTTGGTGGAAGGCTCAGCTCTGTGAGGAAGTGGTAAGGAGAGAAGGGGCATGGCCCAGCCCAGCCAGGCAGATCTAGTCAAATCAACCTGGTTTCAATGGTGTGGCCGATGGGCAGCTGGCTTGTGCTGCATCCCCATCTCAGAGGGTTGGGGGGTGGTAGTGGCAGGGGGGCTGGACACTGTGGACACTGAGGGCAAGGGCCATCGTCGATCTCTCAAACCAAGGGCTCCACTGTCCTTCCTGGAAACAAGACTCGTTCAGTCCTATTTTATGTGCAGAAAGAATGATTATTTGAGGCTTGAATACAGAGACTGATAGAACAGGCCAAGTGAAGGCTGAAGAAAATCAAGACTTTGTTATTTTATGTTTAAAAGTTTAAGGCAGTTTCATTGTATTTTCATTTAAAGTGGTTACTTTGATCACATTGCTTTTTTTTTTCTTCTGGTAGTCCAAAAAAATGTCATACTTTACCCTCAGATATATTCACAAAAATGTGAACAAAGATATATGTACAAGGACATTAACAAAGGCACTATTTTTAATACTAAAAAAAAAGGAACAAAACCATGCATTCATCAACAGCAGACTGATTAAATCAGCCAAGATGCATCTATACCATGGAGTACCACCCAGTAATCAAGATGAATGACATAATTCTATTTAGTGCATAAAAGATGCCTACAATATACTATGTTAAAACAAAAACAAACTCCACATACAAGTGGCAGGATAATTCGTGTCATGATTCCATTTGGAAAAACACAGTAGCTTTATGTTTAAAGTCCATATGGTTATGGGGTATGTATGCTTGGAGAGGAGGGAGGACTTTTAACACATACAGTTCTACATGTTAATTTTCCTACAAGTATGTTTTAGTTTTTCAATTGGTCTTCAGGTGACAGCATTGGATTAACCATAACACATTATCATTATTGATCCATGCATGGCCCACTTTTACTAAAGCTAGATAACCAGTTCTATTTAACAATAAAGCTTCCTTAGACTCACCACCAAAATAAAAGTTAGATCCTTGGCCATAACTAGATCTAACCAGATGATCCTCCCTACCATCAAACTGTCTGCCACCACCCCAAATCCCACATCCATTATTCCTTAGAGATTTAATAAATAAAATACAACAAATAAATAAATGCAAACAATTAATTTGCTTACCTTTTAAATGTACTGCTCTTAAATCAAACAGAAATATCACAAAATTTAATTCTAAGCTTTTCTCGGCACACAGGGGAACCCCATCTGCTATTTTTCCAGTTGTGTAATGTTAGTCACCCGGGTGGCCATAATGGGTCAAGGCACTAACTTCCCACCAGGAAACACCAGAATCCAAGAGAAAAAGATTTTTCCTTAGATATCATTTCCCTAAGATCAAAGTAAATCAGTGGCTGATTCAATTCTGCCCTCGCTACATATTTGGGAATTGTCTAGTTGAGCAGAGCAGGCTTTCCCTCTAGGTAGCATGTAAGCGTTTAGCGACAGTGAAGGACGATCTCTTTAATATTCAGGGTTTCTCAGCCTCTTACCAAATGGAGGAAGCTTTAATTACTCCATTTTAAGGGACACCACATAAAGAAGAGTGCCACAGGGCAGAGAAAGTATGAAATGAAGTCAGTCTTTATAATGGAACTCAATTTAGAAACCTCCCTTCCAGCATGTTGTAGTTTATCAATTTTTATGTCCTTTCATTCTATAAATTTCAAGACTCCATTTATAACTAAATCCAACATGCTGCTTTAGGGAAATACACTGCATTGTTACGTATACTTTTTCAGTTTGTATTGAATCCATAACACTGACAAGGAAATGCTTTTCTAAGTACGATGGCTTTTAAAGTAGTAGCTTATCTGAACACCCATAACTTGTGAAAACCAGTGTCAACTCTTTGCAAGCAGGCATGCGTGACTCACTCTAGTATGACATAACCTTTTACAAAAAGAAAATTCTCCAACTTAAATCACAGAAGCACAGCAATATCGCAGGTCCCTCTGGGTTTCCTAATGTCTGCGTCTTCCAAGTAAAAATTGTAATTGGATGGATTCTCGGCAATCAACCAACATTTAGTTACGGTAGGCGGAAAAATCCAAAATGGCAAAGAAGCCAAAAGTATTTGTATTTAGAGCATACTTCACACTCGAATGAGACAGCATCTCATGTTCTCGACTTCATTACATGGAGACTGTCAAGAAGGAAGGCTCCCGAGCCCACCTTTCTGCCCCCCATTCAACTCCCCCGCTCACCAGTGAGCTGAACGTGGGAAAAGACACCCACCACAGAAACCAGACACCTCTCTTTAAAAACATTATCTGTACTTTACAGTTTCCAAGGTGAGAAAAAAATTAGGTATTTTGACTTACAGGGTGCTGACCATACACAGGGAGGGTAAATAATATTAAAAGCCTTGTGCCCCCCACATTCAACTACATCAATGAGAACTGCAGCCAAGGTACCACCTGCAAGTAATAAGCGCCAAACCTGGCTTAACACTGGCTTGTCATCTGGGGGTGGGTGCCTGGAGCAAAGGGGTGAGCATCCTGGTCCAGCGCCACTTACTCTTCTTTCCTGAGAAGCTCCTCCTCCGATTCTGTCAGGCGTTGCCTCAGCCCCGCGATCATCTCCACTGCCACGTCCACCTGTCTATTCAGGGCCCGCTCTCGTCTCTGAACTTCCTGCTTTTTCTGAGTCAGCTGGACAAAAGCCGCCCGGACTTCCAGCAGTTCTGCAGTCTTCTGGGCCAGCTCTTTGGTGAGTTTGTCGATCCTCTTCTCGATGGTCCTGTCCACGGCCTCGACCATCCGATTGAATTTTTCTCGGACGTGGGCCTCGAAAGCAGCTTTGGTGTCGGAGGTGGGGAGTCCGGGACTGGCCCTCGGCCCATCCAGCGGGTCGGCACATAGATCCACTGCACTGTAGGTCTGCACGTAGGACACAGGTCTCTCGGCCACCACCTCGAATGGCTTCCTGTCCTTGCAGTGCTCGTGTGCAATGCTGTACAAGTTAACATAGCTGGGTTTCTGCTTCACCACGTTGCCGCAGCTCTGCAATTTCCCCAGTTTCAGGGGTTCCGAGGACGTGACTAGGTCTGTGTCTTCGAGGGACGGAAAGAGGCTGCATTTCGTCAAGAGGGTTCTTTCCTGGTAGCTGTGGCTGAATTCCAGATGGGCCTTTAATGATGACAAGCTTCTAAATCGGGTATGGTCTCCGCACCTCGGGCAGCGGAATGGCAAGCACACAGCAACATTCTCAAAGGACTCCTGCCAGGGGTATCTGCTTTCTTCAAAGGCCTTCTGTTGCATTACTCTAAAAGTCCTGGGCAGAGGAAAATAAAACAGGGAGTTACCATGTCTGTTTGCAAAATGCTACTGAAATGACTGTTGTTGCTCATCTCCTTGGAGGCAGAGGTTTTGGTTTCAAATAAGCTTTGCATATAATCCTATATAATAAAAGCCTAATACTGTATGCAAAACAACCCAATGGTGGAACGACTGGTTGGCGGGGGGGTGGGACCGGCGAGCGGGCGGTGCCAGGCCAGCCAAGGCGGGTGCCAGCGGGCAGAGGGAGGAGACGGTGATCGGGGGCGGCAGAGCGGTGATGGGGGGGACAGGGCCAGCTGCTCACCAGGTTGGCGCTGTCCCCCTATCTGTCCGCCGGTCGCCTCCTGCAGAGGGAGGCCAGTCTGCAGCTTAGGCCCCCTGAGGGCTCCCGGACTGCGAGAGTGCACGAATTTTTGTGCACCAGGCCTCTAGTATCTTATAAAATTAAAACCTATAACCCTTGGGCCAAATTCACTCATTGGGCCAAATGAGTCACATCCACTCATTTCTGTATCATCTACCGCTGCTTTTGCACTGTGACCTGCAACGCCAAAAATACGTACTACCTGGACTTTACAGAAAAAGTATGCCAACTCCTGGCTAGGATGAAAAGGGTGGGTAACATTCTCTTTTTACAGATGAGAAAACTGGAGCAAGGAGGTAAAGTAATTAAGTCAAGGCCAGATGGAAAATGGCAGATCCAGAAGTGGATTCAAATTTCCTGCCCTCCTGAATTTAGTACATTAACTGAAAATCATGCCCTGTTTTACTCACAGCCTGATAAACACAAATAGAAAAAAATGAGGAAAAGTCAGCATGAATTGTCAAAGCCAATCCCTCAAGAATAGGAGAGATATCACTCAAACGAGGTACTGTGGCATTGAGCACACAATCAGCTGAAAATTGTTCAACTTGCGATTTTTGCCCTTAATTTTGTCCTTTAATTATTGCTGTGATGGCATAAATCAAAGTGTTTCCGTAAGAGCAATGGCCCTCCATACTCAATTTACTAAAATTTGGGAACCCAAAGTGTCAAATACTTTTTGATCTAAGTGGGGCCATGGCCAAGACTTTATTAAAATAGGATGTTCTGGGTGGATGTGTCTTATCTCTGATCCTGTTTTGAGGATCTACCTCTAGACATTAAAGTCAACCTCTCGAGATGGCCAATGTTTGGACCAGGAAGGCATCTTTGAATAACTGGATGCTCTTAGTTCCTTGCAGGAATTTCTTATCTGAGCCCTAGCAACAGATGACTGCTAGCAACCTAATTCTGCAAGCAGCACAATATCTATTTCCTCCAGGAATGATTTCTACTTAAACATAGGAAGCATTGGGCCCCCCAAAGAGGAAGTTCAGCTAAAGGTCTAGGCTGAAAAGTGTTGTTACTGGGCCCTCAACCTCTTCAAAAGCAGAGGTGCGGAGTTGCAAATGGTCCCCAGAGAAGGGAACCTCTTCCTGTGCTACACACTGGCTGTTTAACCACCAGTTTTCTGGGATGGGATGCAAACGCTGAAATATGCAGGCGAGAGGTGAAGGAAGGGGCAGTCAGGATTCTAGGGGGCAATGGGAAAAGGGTGGCATTCTGCAGGAGAAATGGGTAATCATGCACTCCGGGACTAGGCAAGCTTTTAAGGGCCCAGCGGAAATCCCCATCCACGGGGTTAGCAGAAAAGCCCTAATTTCCTCTGCCTAAGCCGGGCAGGCAAGGAGGACCCAGCCTCCCGGGTCCCGGCTCTCCCTGTGCCCGCCTCCCAGCCTGCCAGCCCCTGGTGTCCAAGTGGATCCGTGAGCACACGAGTTCCTGCAGGTGGGGTCGAGAAGCCCAACTCCCGGCCACGGTGCGGGAACGGGACCTCCCTCCCAGCCCCGGCCGGCCCCCTCCGCCGCGCCCCCTGGGCCGGGCCGCCGGCGCAGATGCTCCGCAACCACCACTTACCCGACTTGTTGCTGCAGCTGCAGCCGCTGCTGCTGCTGCCGC
>NW_005871110.1:2162943-2217189 GCF_000147115.1 Myotis lucifugus | reverse complement strand
GATCGCTCCCCCGAGAGCAGGGAGGAAAGCTGCGGCCTCCGAGGCGCGCGCTTTCCACAGGCCCTGGCCAGCTCTCTGCACTTCACAGTTATTGTGAGCGGGAGAGTGTGGACGAGGAGGCAGCATGGCTGGGCATCCTTTTCGAAATCTGCCGGTAGGAAGGTCTGGGTATTTATATTAGGACCACTTCATCCTAAGCAACAGGGAGAGGATGTCCCAAAATAACTAACCTGGAGAGTCTATTCGAGCCTTCCTAGCCGAGTGTCCTGGTGGTAAGCCAACCGGCAGAACCAAATCTAGTAAAGTCTATGGGTTGTGTATAAATAAAGCGACAAGACCCCCAGCCTCACCCCCATCTGAGGGACATGCCCCTCCTTCCACGGAAGCTAAGATTTATCCTAGAGAGGCTTCCTTCCTCCTGAAGGACCCTAATGACTCAGCTTTTTAAAAAAAAATCTATTTGGGGATATTTCTAATCTAACTCTTGAAATATGAAACCAGTAGGAAAGGCATTGTTGGGTTTTCTTGTCAAAATGAGAGATTATTCATCTGTAGACAGTTATTTAAATGCATCTTCTTGACTCCTCAGGGTGTTTCTGATCTCACTTAACTATTACATGTCAACACTGATTTTTTTAAAACAATTTAATCATCACATTAATGTAATTAAGAGGCCAAGCTCTGGAGTCAGCCTTGATTTAAACCCTAGTTGGAGGATTCACATCCTGGCTCTAGGACCTGCATCAGATTCCTTGGACTCCTCATCTATGAAATGGAAATCCTTAGGACCCACCTCTTAATGGGGTGATGGGGTGAAAGCACTCTGTGACCCAGACATGCACTGAGTAAATAAGCTGTCATTTTCATTTCCGTTTTTATTATCAATATTATTTCCACAAGAAAGTGGCCTACACACATAAGGAAAAACAGAAAAGGCAAGGGGAGCGAACGTCCTCATTTCCACTTAAAGCATGATACACGATCACTGTGGGGTATATTCTCTTTGAAAAGATTATATTTCGTTGAATTTATCTCTTTACTCAAAAATACGTTTATTCCAAAAATCAATGTATTCAGTAAGAAAATTTTGCATGTGCAAGATACATGTCGTGGAGGGCCAGGCCATCTTGCTCATCTAGCCCATGCAGGGAGAATACAGGGTAAGCCACTCTCAGGGGCTGTCTTGCATCTGCCTGCCTTGGGCAAAGTGCGCCAAAAATACTACTAGTATGCTCTGGAGAGGAGAAACCGTGGGTTCAGGCTGCTCCCATTTCTCAGGTGAAATTGCCACTTTCTCTGGTCCTTGAGGTCATCTCTTGTGTAAATAAGACGATGTGGATTTTCAAAGGCCCTTTCTCACCCTAAAAGTATAAAGAATATGTATTATCAAATCATTATGGAGTTGTTCTGTACAGGGTCTAGAGCTGAGCATTGTGGGAGATTTCAACTTGATCGACAGGCATTTGGGACCTGACAAATTACACTAGTTCTCAAATTCCAAATCTCCCACCCCCTGCCTGTTCCTTCCTTTCCCCTCACCATTCCCCCCACCCACATATTCCATCAGCATGAGCATAACCTGGCAATTCATTAGCATAGAATTGCAGATTATCTACCTCAAGCCAGATCTGCTGAATCAGAAACTCTGGAAGTGGGACTCAGCAATCTGTGATTCAAAAAGCCCTCCAGGTGATTCTGGTGAATGCTAATTTGAGAACCTTTGGTTTACACAGCACTTCTTCACACATTGTCTACAACAGATCAGAAGGTGTGTTATGTCCATGATTAGTATGTTTCTTCGTGCTGGGCACTGTGCTAAGCACTTTGTTGTCTCATTTAATCCTTTCATAACCTGTGCACTCAGCTATAGTCACATGGGTATCCCTGTACTTCTTCCAGAGTCCAGCTTCTTCCCCTCTCAGGTCCTTCTTTTCCTGGTAGTCCCTCCTCATCTCTCAGGACTCAATATCCCCTATTCCAGGAGGTCTTCCCTGACACTCCCAGGCTAGGTTAGCTCCTGCTGGTTAAATTTATCACAGCTTATTGCAATGGAATTGGTTATTTGTGTCGTTACCTATTTAATATTTGTGTCCACTATTAAATTCTAAGCTACACGAGTCAGGGACCCTATCTGTCCTACTCTCCAATGTATTCCTAGTACCTAGCAGTGACACTGTTGGTCACCTAGAAAGTGCTCAATAAATGTTTATTGAAGGAATGAATGTTGAACAGATGAATCCCCTTTCTATGTAAGAGAAGCTGAGGCTCAAAGTTGTTACTTTCCTGAGATCACACACTTAGAAAGTATTAGAGCTGGGACTCTAAGTAGTAAAGAATAGGTTCAGGATTAGACTCATGTCTTCTAACATTTATGCTCTTCTCCACCACATTATGCTTCTTTATCCTGCCCTCCAGGAACTTAGAGCTAGTGGGATAGGACAAGGCAAACATATAGGACAAATTAAATTCATAGTGAAATAAAGGAAGCAGGACCTATCTCCAGAACCTGGTACATAGTAGATGTTCAATGAATAATGATCATAGCTCCCACCTTTTGAATATTTACAATAAATTTCTTTCTACTAAGCATTTACAAGCATATGCAGTGTTTCTCAAAGTAGGATCCTTGATGTCTGCAAACCTTGTTAAAATGCAGGTACCTGGAATTTTGACCAAATGGACTAGAGTCTATGGGTATGGATCTTGAGAATCTGCATTCTCACTTCTCTCTCTAATTGACTCTCATGCCAATAAAGTTTGAGAAACACTCTGATGTTACCATACCCAAGACAAACATTGGTAGCCCCTTATGCACAAGAAGAAATGCTGCTAAAGATGTAATGAAAGTTGCTGAACGTCACACCACAAATAAGCATTAGAGACAGTAAGGATTTGAATATAATTTTGACTCCAAAAAACTGTTCTTTTCACTGCCACTGGAAAGCAGAATGGAAGAACAGGCAGGAAGGGAAGAAGAGAAGGATGGAGAGAGGAAGGGAAGAAAGAAGGAGAGAGGAAGGCCAAATGATTAATAGAATAGATTTTATTGAGAAGGGAAAGAACTCATCAGACAAGGTTTTCAGAGAATATTTGCTGAAAGACCTGGGAACTGAAAGGAGATTTGTGAGCTCCCCTGACCCTCTGCTTATCTGATAACACTCACTCCTTGTGGCCAGAGGATGGCCTTTTAAATAAGTGCACTCATAGAATATGATGATTATAGTCGCCAAAAAAGCATCCTTAGAAGGAATGAGCACTGACCCTCGACCCTCTCGGGTGTGAAGAAGCTCCCTGCCCTATACAGGGCCTGCAAGGGGCCACCCCATCCAGATTCCTGCTACCTTTTTCATGTCTGCAGCCCACAGCTGAGTGCAGGCGGAGCCCATGGGTTGCAGAGCTCCTAAGTGGCCTGAAGATCAGAGGCAGTCCTTTGGATTCAGACAAATCATTTCACACACAGGGTCAGGTAATTATGAAAATTCAGGGAGGATAAGAGTGAACTCGCTCCAGACTGGTTTTAAATATTGACTTTTAGAAGCAGATCAGCTCCCTACACCTTCAGCTCCCTAATGCAACTAATTGCATTCATGCATTCATTCTGTTGTTCAGTATTATGGCACACCTACTTTCTACCAGGACTAATCACTTGCATCATTTAAGCTTCAGAGTTGGAACTGTAATCTGGGCTTTAAAGCCTCCACGAAAATAATCTACTAGAAAACTCAATTTCCGTTAAATTTCGTTGGCATGGCAACCACCAAGCTACATGGAGAGTGCCTTAAATCCCACAGCAGTCTGTTAGCCCCAGTGAGTCTGCGGGGAGCAGGCCATATATAGAGGCTAAAAATAGACAACTTACAGCAAAGTGCCCCCCATTTCCTACCCCCACCAGTTAGGAGGAATGTGTTTGAGTTATTCCCCGTGGTTGTGTCAAAGGTGAGTCAGATGAGAGAATGGGCCAGTCTTCCGGTTTGCAGGTTTTTCCAGCCAGAGGCCCGGACTAGGAATATAGAGACCCAAGGTCAAATACCAACTTCACCCCCTACTTGATTTGTGTGAGATTTAGTTCAAGCTGGGTAGTGTCTCTGGGCTTTCGTGTCCTCATTCATAAAAGGCAGGATCTGTGATATCTTAAGGGCTTTCCATTGCCACAGTCCTCATTGCTAGCAGTTCATGAGTTTGTCATTTCCTTGCTAGCATGGATGGGTGGCCAGGGGAGAGGACATGGCAGGCAGTCCCAGTGGTGGTGAGGTTTGTCAATAGGCGATTTGGCAAATATTATGTCATCTCTTCTGGTAATAACAGCTGTCATGTGCCCTGTACCAAGGATGGTTCTCAGTGATTTTCACATGATATGCCATTTAGCCTTCCTAACAAGGCTAGGAGAGAGGCAATACTAGTATCCCTATTTCATAGATGAGTAAACTGAGTCATAGGGACGTAAAGTAAACAGACCATTTTCAGAGAGGGAGCCAATTATATAGCTAGGATTTTAATCCAGGCGACCTAAATTCAGAACCTACGTGCTTAACCATTATTCCATTGTGCCTCTAGTGCCCAGATAATGGTCTGGCTCCCTAAGGGGCCGCAACAACTAATTGTTGAATGTGCAATGAATGACTGCTATGCTAGAAGGTTCTACATATCTATTATTCACAAGGCTTCAAGCCCTTTCCTTTCTTGATGGTTTCTAATGTGAAGAGAAACCTTTGAGACATCTCCCCTAAGTGATATGGTTGTGGGAGTGCTAGAAAGCATGTTGCTAGGGAATAAAATATACAGAAAAAGACACAGTGAAATAGGGAGCTTGTTAGATAATGAGTTTGAATTATGTAATTATGTGAAGAATAAATTATGGAACTGATGTTCTGTCAAAACAGGGTCTGTTTTCTAAGACCTAGAATACATAGGCAATTTTATTCTATTATTTTAGGTGAAAATTATATTCCATTTTAGAGGCAGAGAAGAAAAAGAGAAAACTTATAACTATGGGCAGGAGAGCATTGAACTTGAAAATAAAATATAGGCTATTGAAATAATTCATTTGATTGGGAAATAAAGAAAGAGTCCCTACCACCACTAGCCCCCCATAGCAATACAGGAGTCATTATCTAGGCTATGCTAAGACATGTATTTTATTAGGCAGCTTATGGCTAAGATCATAAGGTGAGTTAGATAGCTTTTGGGGAACATTGTTATTATAATGTAAAAATAAGTAGTGGTTTTAGTCTCTACTTCTAGTCTAATTTCATATCATAAGTGTAAATCCTAGTGAATTATCACATCTATATACACTGATATGACCAGCATCCAGATCAAGAAACAGAACAGCCTAGCCAGTGTGGCTTAGTTGGTTGAGCCTTGTTCTATGCACCAAGAGGCACCCATTCAATTCCGGTCAGGGCACATGCCCAGGTTTTGGGCTTGATCCCCAGTAGGAAGCATGCAGGAGGCAGCCAATTGATGTTTCTATCTCTCTCTACCTCTCCCTCTAAAAAATCAGTAAAAACGGAACAATTCCCTGCTTCCCAGATCACTCATTTATATTCCTATCAACTTGACACCTCCTCCTCCTCATCCCAACTTCCAACACCAGGTGTTAGGCCTGCCTCTTTGTGCTTCATGTAAATGACGTCCTATTGTATGTACCCTTTTTAGTTTTGGTAGCTACTGCCTAATGGTATTCCAAAGTGAAATATCAATTTACTAACCTATAAGCAATTTATAAAAATTCCAAATGCTATACCTCCTCTCTAATTCTTGGAATTTTCTGACTTTAATATAGCCATTCTGGTAGATGGGTGATGATAATTTCACTGTGGTTTAATTTAAAAGTCCCTGATGGCTTATGAAGTTGAAGCAGGTTTTCTGGATATTTGCATATACTCTTGTGAAGTGTTTGTTCAAATATTTTTGCCACTTTTCTCTTGGGTTACCTGTCTTATTCTTATTGATTAGTAAAGTTTGTACATATGCTAGATACAAGTCTCTTGTCAGATATACAGATGGGTGTTTGTTTTCTCTGGTTAGGGCCTTTTATGTCTTGTTTAAGAAATCTCTACCTACTCCAATGCTATGAAGATGTCTTCCTACATTCTCTTTTAAAAGCTTTATTGTTTTTCACATTTAGATCAGCGACCCATCTGAATAAATAGATGATTTTTCAATAATGACCTGTATCTAGCAACATTGCAGATTTAATTAGTTCAAATAGTTTCTAGATACTTTTGGAGTTTTCTTGGCATATAATCATGCTGTCTATAGATAATTACATCTTTTTTTCTCCCTTTAAAGTCCTAATACCTTTTAAAAATTTTTATTGCAATGGCTAGGACCTCCAGTAAAATATCGATTATAAGTAGCTGGCATTCTTGTCTCATTTCCAATCTTAGACAAAAGTTTTAATATTTCACCATTAGGTATGATGTTTGTTGGGTGGGTATGTAATATTTTTTTAAAATATATTTTTATTGATTTCAGAGAGGAAGGAAGAAGAAGAGAGAGATAGAAACATCAATGATGAGAGAGAATCATTGACCGGCTACCTCCTGCAAAGCCCCCTACTGGGGATTGAGCCCGAAACCCAGGCATGTGCCTTTGACTGGAATCGAACCCGGACCTTCAGTCTACAGGCTGATGCTCTCTATCCACTGAGCCAAACCAGCTAGGGCAGGTATGTAATATTTTTATTTGTTTAAGAAAGTTGCCTTTTATTCTCAGTTTGCGAAGAGTTTTTAAAATATATAATAAATGAGGGAGAGGTCCATTTTGTCAAATTACTTCTCTGCATCTATCAAGATATTCATATAACCTTTCTCCTTTTTAATGTTAATATGGTTGGGTTAATTTTTAAATGTTAAGCCAATCTTGCATTCCTAGAATAAGCTCAACTTATTTGTCACTAGATTTATCACTATTTTGTTAAAGATGTTTACATCTATTTTTACAAGAGATTGGGTCTGTAATTTTCTCTCTTGTAATGTCTTTGTCAGGTATTGGAATTATGGGTATGCTGGTCTCATAAAAGTTGTATTAGGAAAAGAGTTTTCTTGTCTGTATTCTGGAAGAGTTTGGGCAAGATTCATGGGTTGTTTTTTCCCTTATATTTTTGCAAGAACTTACCAGTGAAACAATGTGAGCCAAGAGTTTCCTGTGGGGGAGATTTTACTATACTGGATTAAATATTTTATTAATTGTCCTTCTCTGTTCCAAATTTTTCCATGAGTGAGGTAAAGACTCATTTTTTTTTTAAATTACAAGACGAAAGGACAGTAGGATGTTATTCTTTATGATAATATTATGGTATGGTCATTACTATCATGAACATCAAACTCCATTTCATTCTTGTTTCTCCTCCTACTTTACAAATACTAATTAGTATTTAAATCACTAATGCTTGATGAGTAAGATCTTCACAGAGATTATTTACACACTTCCTGGTTTCTGGGGATCCAATTTATCCACATAGTAGATTGGCCACACAGGAAGTGACTAATGCATGTGTTAAGTTGCATGATGAAATAAACAAAGCAAGTAGAATTCGCTGTTGAAAATTTATGTAAGAAAATTCTCCCTTTGGGATTGTGTTCAGATATTATCCAGGGCTTGATTATCCAGTTTTCATCTGCATATAATATGTTTCAAAAGTTTAGATCTTAATAAGATATATTTATTTGTTCACTTGTTGTCAACTTGTGGCTAGGCAGATGCCGTGACATCATTTATTCACTCAGACATTGTTCTACCCTATATGATCCTTGTGTGCTGAGTCCCAGACATGGAAACAAAATTTTTTTTAACACATTATACTCAAGAATATCCTAGAAATTGTCCATGTAAGAAACATCTAACCCTGTAAGAATTTTTATGAGTTTATGAGCCAAACTTATGACAATTGCCAGGAAGCATAAACCTCAACAGATTGAGAAAATGCTCCAGAAAAGGGCAGTTTTGCACCTTATTTTGTCCATTACAATATAAAGAGGAGGCATAGGTGGGTTACATGAAATCCATTGGTGATAGATTAGGTAGGCAGGAGAAAGGAAAGTTGAGGGGAACCTCTGTGATTGGATAAAAAGTGAAATGATAAAATGATAGACACATACTTCTTTTAAATAGGTGGGTACAGGATAGTTAACAGTCAACAATTAATATGATAACAATAAGAATGAGGGAATTTGTGGTCTCAGCTCTGGTGTGGTGGTTGTGCTTTGAGGGGTCTGGGAAAAAAGAAATTACTTTGTTATTCCAAAGGCATGCTATAAAGTATGTTGTCCTACATGGAAAAAGACAACATACAGGCTCAGTTACGGTGCAGACTGACCTTCATTAGGGAAACATACTGCTCTAGGACATGACTGCCTGCCATGAACTGCTTTTAGTTAAAAAGTTTTAATTTCAGACCATCCTATGTGGTCACTTTAGGTCTCTGAGTTTGTAAGACCACCATGCAGGCCTCCCCTGAGCTTGTCAGGTTTAGGATGTGGCTCCTTTTTTCATCCACAAAAACTTCCCATCACCACCCTCAAAATATCCTAATCCTGGGTCCTCCTCATCCTTAGGTTAAGAAAACTTCCCCCCATCTGCTATCTTTATTAGTTCACCTGAATTATTTTTCATCACAGAATCCTGTTTGCTTTTTACTTAGAATTGAGCAAAATCTGTGTTATCTATTCTATTTTTTCTTAATAATTAATAGCAGTTTAATTTTATTGATCTTTTCCATTTTGATAGAATTATTTACCTTTAGATTTTTTTTAGCTTTATTTTCATTAATTTCTCCCCCTATTTTAAAATTCCATCTCTTGGTTTGTATTGTTGGTCTTTTTCAGTGTTTTTAAGATGTGTATTATGAATCTACTCCTTTTGGGGGTTGTGTTTCTTTAATAATGAAAGCATTTTAAGCTAACAATTTCACTCCTTGGTATAGATTTTGCAGCAAGCTCAGGTTTGATGCAAAGTGATCTCCTTGTGTTACATTCTAGATAGTTCATAATTTGTTTTGAATTCATCCTTAATTCAATAGTTACCTAGAGGTGTATTTCTCGGTGTTCAAGTAGTATTGGTGGGAAGTCCTCCATGTCCCTACCTGCTGCTGGGTGGAAGTGGGCTTCTTGCAATGTCATGAGACAAGGTATTTTTTTAGACTTGCACAGGAGAATGAGTGATATTTATTTATATACTAGAGGCACAGTGCACGAAATTCGTGTACTGGGAGGGGGGGGGCAGTCCCTTAGCCCAGACTGCACCCTCTCACAGTCCGAGACTCTTGGGGGATGTCTGCCTAAGCCAGCAGTTGCACATCCCTCTTGCAGTCCAGAACCCCTCACTCCTTACCTAAGCTGGCAGTCGAGAGGCTCCCGCCACTGCTGCTGCTCTCGCAATCCAGCCATGAGCCGGCTTCTGGCTCAGCGGCCATCCCCCTGTGAGAGCGCACTGACCACCAGGGGGCAGCTCCTGCATTGAGCGTCTGCCCCTGGTGGTCAGTGAGCATCATAGCAACCAGTCGTTCTGGTCGTTCTGCCATAACAGTCGCTTAGGCTTTTATTATGTAGATGGAATTAAACCCCCGAGTTTCCAAGATCCCATCTCTCTCTGTCCCGCCAAAGAAAAGGCCCCATTTGTCTTCAGCAGAGCAAGGATTGAAGCCACTGCCCAGTCTCTATTCCATATTTGCATAGTCCAGTCCAGCATTAGTCTTACTTAGCTTGTGTTTCCAGCTACAGTCCATTGCATGTGGGTCCACATGGCTATGAAGGGAACAGGGGTGAGTGCAAGGAAGCGGGAGCAAAACCAGAGGAACAGAGAGAATTGCTTTGTCTGCAGATTATGTATTTCCAAATTTTCTCAAGCTTGCATTGGCTCAACCCTTCTAGCCAATGATCTTTGTTCTCAGGTTAGACGGACAGGCAAGTATTTTCCCTATGTCACCCTGACTCACTGCACATGCGTCCATCTTCCCCTTTGTCCAGTCCCTTCCCCCAGTGATCCGCAGGGAATAGACTGGTGTTCCAGGAGAAGTGTGAAACTGCAGCTTCCTGTTGAAGCTTTGGCCAGGCTTATAATGTCTGGCCTTCCCTTTGCTCCTTTCCTAATATTAATATTAATAATTAGCTAATTGCAATGGTAACACAAGTAGTTAGAATGTAAACATTTAATTATGTAATTTTTGATATATTCAAAAGACTATATATAAAAATCAGTACCCATCAATTAAACTAAAACAGGAAACACTAACATTGATTCGTGCTTTCTCTTCTTTTCTATTGATCAATTTTAATAACCCTAAAACAAAACCACACTATATCACTTCCAGGCCTTTATAACAACTCTTAATCACTGTTATGGCAAGCCTCTACGTTATTCTGTTTCTTAAAAAGTATTTGAGGAATGTCAGGAATCATGTCACAGTAAGGAACTCCAAGGGCCTGTCCCTCAACAGAAACAGTGAAAAACTGACAAAAACTGTCAGAATCAACTTTATCAGAATTCTGGAAAATAGTCAATGGTTTACAGCAATTACGCAAACAAACAAGAAAAGCAACTGAAACCTGGCAGGAATTCTTTGTGGCATTTTAACCCACGCTTGCCCCATTCTTCCCTCCCCAGCTCAGTGGTGTGTGGAAGACAGCAGCCTTTGGGGGGTGGGGGGGCAGAGCTAACCTTGTTCTCAAAGAATTGTAGTTGTCTGTTTTGACCTGTCTGGTTACTCCAGGACTAATGCAAAGAGTTTGCCTTTATTTTGCCTAACTAGGAAATCTCTCAGGGTAAAGAAGTTGCTACATGGAGGGATTTTTCAAAAACATTCACAGGCTGATGAATTACTTTCTGCCACCTGGGACTAGGATATCAGTTGGCATAAACAATTGACACTCTAAGACAGTGGTTCTCAACCTTCTGGCCCTTTAAATACAGTTCCTCATGTTGTGACCCAACCATAAAATTATTTTCGTTGTTACTTCATAACTGTAATGTTGCTACTGTTATGAATCGTAATGTAAATATCTGATATGCAGGATGGTCTTAAGAGACCCCTGTGAAAGGGTCGGTCGACCGCCAAAGGGGTCGCGACCCACAGGTTGAGAACCGCTGCTCTAAGAGGTTGTTATGGGTTGAATCTTGTCCCCTCAAAAAATATGCTGAAATCCTAACTACTAGTATTTCAGAATGTGATCTTCTTTGGAAATAGAATCTTTATAGAGGTAACCAAGTTAAAGGCCTTAATCCAATGTGACTGGTGTCCTTAAAAAAGGAGAAAATATGGACTCAAAGAGACATGCACAGAAGGAAAATAATGTGAAGACACCCAGAGAGAAGTCAGCTTGTGGTGCATCTACAAGTCAAAGAAGGCCAAGGATTGTCAGCAAAGAGCTGCCAAAGAAAAGGAAGGATTCGCCCCCCCGCCCCCCCAAAGGTTCAGAGAGATTTTGGCTCTGTTGCCACTTTAAGACTCCCCTCCAGAACCTTGAAACAATAATATTTCTATTGTTTTAAGTTGCCCAGTTTTGGTCACTTGGTTGTGGCAGCCCTAGGAATCTATCTAGTTAAGGTTCTTCATAACCTATGATTTGGCAACGGTTTCTCGGATGACAGAAAAAGCACAAGCAACAAAAGAAAAAAAATTCGGCTTTATCAAAATTAAAAACTTTTGTGAGTCAAAGGACACTGTTTAAAGAATGAAAATCCTACTTACAGAATAAGAGAAAATATTTGAAAATCCTAACTCTAATAAGGGTCTATCATCTAGAACACATAAAAAGCTCTTATAGTTCAACAATAAAAAGTCAAAACCCAATTAAAAATGGGCAAAGGACTTAAAAAGACATTTCTTCAGAATGAAGAAATGTTTGATATCACTAGTCATTAGGGAAATGTAAATCGAAGCCACAATGAAATATCACTTCATACCTACTAGGATTGCTACCATTTAAAAACAAAACAAAAATAAGTGTTGATGAGGATGTATAGACATTGGAGCTCTCATGCATTCCCAGTGGAAGTGTAAAATGGTGCAGCCATGGTGGAACATAGTTTGGTGGGTTTTTAATAAGTTAAACTTAGAATTACCATATGACTCTATTCCTAGGTATATACCCAAAAGAATTGAAAACAGGTGTTCAAATGAAAATTTGTACAAAAATGTGCATAGCAGCACTATTGACAGTAGCCAAAAGTGGAAGCAACCCAGCAACTGATTAACAAATAAAGTTGTGATACATGCTGCAACATGAATGAACAAACGTTATGCTAACTGAAATAACCCAGACATAAAATGCAACATACTCTTGATTCCATTTATATGACATATCCAAATGTCCAAATTCATAGAAACAAAAAGCAGATTACTACTATCCGGGATCTGGGGATAAAGGAAAATGAGGATTAATTGCTCAGTAGGTTTGGGATTTCTTTTTGGGGTGACAAAAATGTTCTGGAATAGATGGTGATGATTATTGCTGAGCACTGTGAATAAACTAAATGCCACTGAACTGTACACTTTAAAATGTTTAAGTGGTAAGCTTTACGTTATGTGTATTTTTCCACAATAAAACATAGGTGACAAAATAGTGTCTGGGCTCATTTTAGGTCATTGCTTCTCCATATAAAATTTTAGAGGAGCCTACCAATCTATTAACGTAGTGCAGGTCTCCAGCTCTTCTTTATATCTTTTATTTATTTTTAGTTTTAATTTTTGTGTCTTTAAGAGAACTGTATATTTTTGTTATATTTATGTACAGATATCATATTTACAACAATTTTTTGTAAAATTATATATGCATCCAGAAAAGAGTACAAATCATAAATGTATGGTTTGCTGAATTAACAGAAAGTGAACAAACTCATGCTAGTAACCAAATCAAGAAGTAGAACATTACCAGCCCTCCACCAGAAGTTTCCTTTGTATTCCTTTCAAGTCACTAACTCTGCCATCCTCCCAAAAGAAACTACTCTTTTTACTTCTAATTTTATGTAGTCCATTTTTCAACGCTTCCATTGTAATGAGTACTTTTTGTCTCCAGTTCAAGAAATCTCCCTGCCAAGTTCATTAAAGTATTGCCCCAGGTTATTGTATTTCAGATGCTTCCCTTATGACTTCTTATTTGAATCATAGGTTATGTAAATGTATTTGCTTAACCTCCAAAACAATTGGGTGTATTTTCCAGTTTTCTTTTTATGATTGATTTCTAGTTTAATGCCATCAAAGAGTATATTCTGTATGTTTTATCGAAGAGTATATTCTGTATGTTTTCAATCCTGTTGAATTTGTAGAGATTGCTTTGTGGTGTAGCATGTGATCAATTAAAATTTGTTCCATTTGGGTGGAATGTTCTGCATATGTCATTTAGGTCAAGTCTGTTAATTCTATTATTCCAATATTCTTTACCATTAATGACTTCTTTTCTCACTTGCTTAGCAAATTTCAAACATACAGTACAGGATTGTTAACTACAATCACCATGCTATACATTAGATTCTCAGAACTTATTTATCTTATAACTGAAAGTTTGTATCCTTTGACCAACATTTCCCTATTTCCCCCACCCCAGCCCCTGGCAACCACCATTCTACTCTCTGTTTCTATGAGTTCGACTTTTTGAGGTTCCATATGTAAGTGATACTATAAAGTATTTGTCTTTCCCTAGATGGCTTATTTTATTTAATATAATACCTCCAGATTTATCCATGTTGTCACAACTAGTAGGATTTTCTTCTTTAATGGCCAAATAATATTTCATTGTATATACACACCACATTTTATTTATCCATTTATCCATTGACAGACACTGAAGTTGTTTCCATATCTTGTCATTGTGAATAATGCTGCAATGAACATGGGAATGCCGACATCTTATTCCAGAAACTGATTTTGTATCTTTGGAATATATACCCAGGAGTGGGATTGCTGGATCATATGGTAGTTCTATTTTTAATTTTTTGAGGAACTCTTTTCCATAATAGCTGTACCAATTTATATTCCCACCAAAGTGTACAAGGGTGGATTTTTACTGCTTGCTTTATCGCCTAGTGAAAAAAAGCATGTAAATTCTCCCACTATTTTTGTGGACTTGGATATTCCTCTTCTTAGGTCTGTAAATTTTGTTTTATATATTTAAGAGACATACATCCAAATATAATATGCAGATCTCGTTTGGACTCTGATTCAGAAATATAATTTAAGATACCAGGAACATTTGAACATTGGCTGTGGCGATATCTACCAGAGATACAGACAGAAGAGTTTATGGGTAAAATTTTAAAACATTTTACCAGTATAGAATTTGCTCAAGGAGTAAATTGAGAATACTGAGAAATCAAGATTTGTATACTAAATGCCTCTTCCTTTTATATTAGATACCTCAAAAAGATATACATGAGAAATAAATTAAGCTACTTGGCTTCACTTAGAAAGCTGGCCAAGGATTTTGTCAAGGGCCTTAGTCAAACATAGACAAAACCTCTGTGTGTTTTTTTTCTATTTCTATACATTAGCCAACAAAGATTTTGGGAGAAAATAATCCAATACGTAGAGTTGTAGATGGATGAGAATATTTTAAGAGTGAAAATCAGAACACCATGTGATGGTTAATTTTTTGTGTTAACTTGACTGGGTGAAGGGATACCCAGATAGCTGGTAAAACATTTCTGCATATGTCTGAGAAGGTGTTTCTGCAGGAGATTAGCACTTGACTCAGTAAAGAAGATCCACGCTCATCCATTGGGGTTGGCATCAACTACTCCCTGTGGGCCAGAACGGAACCAAAAAAAAAAAGAGAGAGGAGGCAGGGTAAATTCCCTCCCTCTCATCTTGAGCTTGGATATCCCTAGTTCCTGTCTCAGATATTGGAGCTCTGGGTTCTCAGGCCTTCAGACTCTGGGACTTACACCAGTGGCCCTCTGCTTTCTAGACCTTTGGCCTCAGACTGGGAGTTACACCATCAACTCCTCCGGTTCTCAGTCCTACTAATTTCGACTAGATTATATCCACTCGATTTCCTGGTTCTTTAGCTTGCAGACAACAGGTGGGACTTCTCAGCCTCCATAACTGCATGAGCCAATTCCTATATAAACTTCTTCTACATATCCCTATATATCCTAATGGTTCTCTTTCTCTGCAGAACCCTGAATAATGCAACCCGTAAGAAAAAAGATTTATTTATTTATTTTTTAAACGTGGTCTGAGAGGAGATTTCTGGCTAAAATAAGTTTGCTAGGATGTAAACTCTCATTGGTACCCAGGGATGTAAGCCAGCAGTCTTCAGCATAGGACTCAACTAACAAGGATGTGAGCAACAAGATGTAAAAAGAGGATGCCAGTGGAGGCCCTTTAACTAGCAATGTCTTTTGCAGACTGTTCATAGAATGTATTTAAGGCAAACTAATACTTTACCTCGATTCCATGAGTTTAAAACAACCCCTGAAGTATAGATCTTGGGCAATTTGTACAAAGATATTAAAAATACCATTTGCCAATTTCCTCTTCATACCTGTATACTGGGTGCTAATATTTCCTGTTTTTCAATGTGATGGCCGCGTCAACCCTATTGAGCAGGTACTATGGGACAGGTGGTATGCCATGAATTTTACCAATATAATTGTCCTCACAATGAACCTGTAAGGAAGGCATGATTATATCCATTTGACAGATGTGAAAACTGAGTTTCTGAAAGCTTAAATAACCTGTCCAAAGCTCTACTCTAAGAGCTGGGTAGCTGGGATTTAACTATGGCTCCAAACTCCATATTCTCTTCTTGTGTATCACAAAACCATCAACTGCCATGTACTTCAGATTAAAATGATCATTTAACTACATTTATATGGGATTGTGCTAGAACACATTACCAATACAATTTTTTCTCCTTCGTCAATTGTTTTATTTCTTTGCCATTTAATTAACTTTTTAAATTATAAAAGTAACGCTTATTTTTTTAAAAAAAGATCAAATAATAAAATGGGTATAGTTAAAAGTAAAACTTCCCCCATCCTCATCCCATACTTTCCCTAGAGATGACTACTGTTAAAATTTTTAGAGTCCTTTCCAGAAAACTTCAGTCTATATTTGAATACACACACACACACACATTTCTTTTACTTAGAGAAATACATATTTTGCATAATGTTCTGTACCTTTCTTTTGTCACTTAATATATCTTGCACATCTTTCTACACAAGCATATATAGTTCTACATTTTCATATTAATAGCTATATATATTGACATTCCATTGTATGGATGTACATCATCCAGGTAACAAATCCCTACTGGGGTTGTTATCTTTTTTGTTGTTGTTGTTATTGCAAACAGTACTGCAATGATCAGTATTATATAGAAATCTTTGCATACTTATGTGAGTTTATCTGTCAAATTGAATTAGGTGCTTGAAATTCAAGGATTATCCTGTAAGCAAGTCCTAACTTTGGTTATAATAAGTAATGGGGCATACATTTCAGGGCTCCAGGAGACTCAGAAGCCAGTTAAAAAGAGTTATTGTATGGCATCTTTCTACTCCACTCAATGCAACATTATTCAGTGTGCAGATATTACCACATTGGCTTCAGTCACAGTTAGTGAGCAGAATTGTTTAAAATATCTGAGCTGTCTGGACTCACCATGTTTTATCAAGATGATCATGGAGGGTTTTGCCTATAGGTGAGTGACATCTTCAAAGGGCAAGTAAGTTCTGGCTTTTTAAATTACCTTCTTAAATAAAGAAATCATTGGAGTGTCCCAAGTCCCTCATGCTAATTTGTTAAAGTAATATTAAACAGCATGCTGGATCAGTTTTTTTAAACAAAGATCTTCCATAAACTCTGCAATCATTACATGTTCAGTTTGTAAAGCTGTTCTAAGAAAGAGCATGCTGATCCTGATAGGACTTAGTTGTGAACAATTGTTATCTCACAATTTGATATTTCTCTTTTTGCTCAAGAGGCAAAAAGATCATTAAATATATTGAGTGCATTAAAAGAAATATTTTTCTAAGGATTTACTGGAATAAGGGTAAATTCCTGTAAGTGGACATGCTGACTTACATGATATGCCTTAAATTTTCATAAACATTGTCAGAGTGCCGTCTAAAAAGTTGGTTAAGTGTACATTCCTACAAGTTTTATTATCCTTAACCCCACCCCTCTCCACATACACATTTTCATCCTGTAAGTACTAATGTTCTAATTTATAAACTATATCTTGATTTTCACTTGCATCCTTAAATTATGAATGAGTGTTAGTATCACATAGTTCTTTTACTTATGAATTGCCTGTGTAAGAATTTCTTTTAAGCATCTCAGTTCATAATGACTCCACCTCTAGTTCCTAGATGCTGTGAAAATATAATTTATGAGTATGAAATAAAACTGTAAAGTTTACTTGTTACTCATTATATGTTATGGAATACATTTATCTTTAAGAACCAAAAGGGGAGTTAGATAGTGTAACAGATTGTCTGTAAAGATAGCTGTTCCTCCCAGGGAGCAGTGAAGACTGTTTCCCCTCCCCTTGACTCCAGTCGGTCTTGCAACTTGCTATAATCTGAATGTGATGGAAGTCATGTTGGCAAGTTATACGCCCATCCCTTGAGAGATGTGATAGCTTCTGCTCTCAGTTGTTTATAGGATAAAACAAGAATTGAACTATAATGTAAAACAGAGAGATATCCAGCCAACTCCTAGCCATTCCAATCACCCAGCTGAGGTGCCCAGAACATAGGTGAAGCCATCTTGGGCATTCCAGGCCATAGGAAGCTCCCAGCTGATGGCAGTCACACAAAGGATACTAGTCAATACCATGTGAAGAGGAAGAACCAACTGAGCCCAGCTAACTCTCAGAATCATGAAAATGAAATAGAGAATTGAAAACTAAGGTAGAAACTACATAGTACTTACAGAGAAAATCATGTGAACTGTGACACAAAAACCAATGATCAAGACAGGGAAGCTCAATGTAGATGGACTGGAAGGCCCCAGACCAGTGGGGAGTACAGAAAACTCTTCTGAGTTAGGGTTTATGCTGAAACCAGCATGTTAGCCCTGTGTTTCCAATAGAGCTTTCTGCAAGGATGGAAATGTTCATTTGTGGCTATTGAGCACTTGAAATGTGGCCTGTGCATCTGTGAGGCTGACTTTTAGGTTTTATTTCATATTAATTAATTATAGTTCATTTAAATAGCCCCGTATGGCTAGTGACTACTGTATTAGACAGTGCATCTGCTACATCACATATTGGACTTCACCCTGATGAAGGGATAAAAATCAATAACTCACCCCAAAATTGTGTCTTTTCATCTGTTTCCTCCTCAGAATTCTGAGAGGAATCTCATTACACAGACCCTGATCTGCTTAAGAGTCCCAGAGAGCTGCTTAGAATGACTATATACTCTGTCAACACCTGCATTTGGAGAATCAAGAATCAGAATAAGTGGGTTTCCCTTGTTGTGGTCTTTGAGTAAATAGAGATGAGGCTTTAAAAAAATCTGTCTTTGCCTTTCTTTCTATGTCTATAAATAGTCTTGAGGTAAACAACAACAACAACAAAAAACACCCACATATTATAAAGAAAATTTCTAATAGCTTTAATGAAGGTATTGAAATTTAAACCCAAAATTATATATAGGTTTCTGTGTTTCCCAAACTTCTTCCAATATAGAAATGTTTTTATTTTGTGTGTGTGACCTCTATTAACCTCTTACAACAGTAATAGGATACATTTTGGAATACTCTTTTAGAAAATTGCAAAAGAATTTTTATTAAATTGGGCTAAATGTCATAATGAAATATTGAACACTCCAACCATGAATACTACATGATAATTTTCCAAAATCAATTCCATTTCTTAATTAGAAAATTAATCATTTGAGATTATTAAACAAATATGAGGTAAGATTAAGATGATTATTTTCATTTCCTTATAGGTTAATTTTTAAATATTTAACAAAAATAGAATAATACTCTTCTCAGAGAAGGCAAGACTGTAGCTGAAGTTTAATTTAATTATATGGTAGCTAACCTCTAAAATATTAAAACACTGTTTTTAACATTCCTACCACCTGAAGGCAATACTGACATTCACATGAATAAATTCATCTTTCTTCTATACCCACCTGGCAATGAGCCATGCTTTTCCAAGGAGCCAAGGACAAATAATTATTTCAAGGACTTTTTGCTAGAGAGAAATTCTTGCTTTCTTAGGAGAATAGAATTTGTTTTGCTTCACTGTCTGATTTAACACCAATGAAACTGAAAATGTATTATGTCTACTTTCTATGTGTCCTCAGAGGACTCTCCTACCTTTTAAAGCAGTGGTTTTCAACCTTCCTAATGCCGCGACCCTTTAATACAGCTCCTCATGTTGTGGTGACCCCCCAATTTCATTGTTACAAATTGAACATAATTAAAGCATAGTGATCAATCACAAAAACAATATGTAATTATATATGTGTTTTCCGATGGTCTTAGGCGACCCCTGTGAAGGGTCATTCGACCCCCAAAGGGGTCATGACCCACAGGTTGAGAACCGCTGTTCTAGAGTTTGTTCCATATGGATTGTCAAATCAAGGTAAACCAGACAATGATGCCAATCACTTAAAGATTCGGTTAAAATGTGATGTCTCTTCTCCCCAAATTCTTATTCATGAAATTTTATTGTTGATAGTAGTCCTCAAAGATCTTCTTCCTCTACAGTTCTCATTAGAATTATGGGGAATGCAAGAGGGTGGTTAAAAATATAGAGTCCTGAGCCCCACTCCAGACTAATCTCAGTGGAGGCAAGAGGAGCAGGCATAGATATCCTTAAAGCCACTTGGGAGATTCTAGTGACTATTACACCCTATTCCTGTAACAGACGTGGCAACTGAGGCCAGCGAGTAAGAACAGTGTCGCCATTTCATTTCTTACTGATGGGGCCATGAGGACTGGGGCAGTCTGACCTGGTGGTGATTTTCTCCAGCTTGCTCATGAGTCCGAGTGACAGGGCCACCCCTTGGGGGAACAGGGACAGTGAGGGAGGGGAGACTGATCTCCCACCAGAACACTCCTCTCCTAGCTATTTGTATTTTGAGGTTCTTCATAGAGGGGTAGGGACAAGTAGGTTAAAGAACTCTGTGCCAAGGTGTGCTTGAGTACAGCAAGTAGGCTGCAAGAATGTGTAAATAAATGAAGGCCAGCAATTTGAGCAATTGCGAGATTGTACCGAAGTGCACTGTGCCATTGTGACATTCTTTTGAGCTAATCAAGCTATCGTGATCATCATAATATGTGTCTTTTTTCATACAAACAACTGTAAGCCTCCTTTTTTTTCCACCTCCTATTTTGTTTGAAGAGGGGACTCCAATGCTCAGGTATGCCAAGTCTGAAAAACCACTTCTCTGGAAATGTGAACATCGTGTGTCCATTTCTGAGATGTTTATCAAAGTAGCTGAGGAGCCAGACATGAGTTCAACCATTCATGAAACATCAAAACACTTAAAAGAACAGGAGTGTTTATTCTTAAGTCACATTTTTTCTCAGGTGTTTGATGAGCTCAAAGGGACCTAAGCTCAAATATTTGTGCCCATGAGAAATATGTGAAGGAGGTATGAATCTCAGGCCACAAGTGTAAGTTTTTAGAATGTATTTCACTTTTCTTCAACTGACTTATTAATTTCTATTGTTACATCATATTACCCTGATATCTAACATACCCTGCCCCTGTTCATGGTTATGTCTAATCCCAAGATTTGGGCAATTCCAAGGCACCAGGTAAGGACTCTGGTCCCTGGTCCTCATCTGTCTTTCATGGCATCCTCTGAAATACCCTCTTTCCTGCCTAGCCTCGGGTCAGGGGTACATGAGGATCCTCTTTACTCCTGACCATGAAGTCTCCTAGGTCCACCTCTCTGTCAATGACCTTTGCCCATTGCTTGGTCTCTCAGGAAAGCATTCTGCAGCTCCTCCAGCCCTCCTGGGTTTGGAAGACCATGTGAGGGTGTACCATGTTCCCCTATGCAGACATCCCTCCACCATATCTACTCTACTGCTTCCCCACCACGCTGCCAAGAGTCGGCCCATAAAGCTTGATGCCTCTCCTAGCTCCACAGGGCCACAGATCCCCTCCCAAAGTTTTCTCCAGGACCAGCCCCAGCAGTGGGGACCAAGGCACAGGACCCCTCTTCAGAAAACATCAGTGGTTATATCCTCCGGTTCTCCTTTCTTACTGATATTGTAGTGGAGACAGTGGGTAAACTGTCTTGAACTGAGAACATGTTCTTTCCAAGCCATTATTCTGTTCTGAAGCCTTCAGAATCCAGGCTCTTGCAAATCAGAGCAAAATAATTGTTTCTCCTATGATTCCAAAGGCCCATTTTAAAACTCAAAGAATTGCCTTCCTTGTTCTTCCTTTCTCTTGTGTCATCTCTCCCAAGAAGCTGTCTCGGTGGAGTTGAGGAGAGTCTCGGGAGACAAAGGAAGGAAGGGGAAGAACACATCAGTTGACACATCAATAGCATCTCTTTCTACACATTCATATGGGGGAAATATCTATCAGGTTCTGATCAATTACTTTTTAAAAAATATATTTTATTGATTTTTTTTACAGAGAGGAAGGGAGAGGGATAGAGATCCAGAAACATCGATGAGAGAGAAACATCGATCAGCTGCCTCCTGCACACTCCCTACTGGGGATGTGCCCGCAACCAAGGTACATGCCCTTGACGGGAATCGAACCTGGGACCCTTCAATCCGCAGGCCGACACTCTATCCACTGAGCCAACGGGTTAGGGCTCTGATCAATTTCTTGACTTCCCTTCAACAGTCATCACTGTTTCAACCCTTTTTCCTTCTTGCATATATTCTCTAACCAGGTCAGCTACACAATTTGAGGGACTCGGCACGAAATAAATATGCAAGGCCCCTTGTCCTAAAAGTATTACTCATTTCAAGAAGTAATACAGCAGAACATTAAATCAAGCACAGGGCTCGTCTGAACACAGTGACCAGGGCAGTCGCATAGGTCACACTCATGAAGCTGGCTCTGTTCCTAACCTTTAAAGAATCTCTTTCCTTGATCTTTACTGGAATGTTGTTTATGTTGTCAAAAGAAATTTGAGATAGCTTTACATGATATGAATATTTTTAGAGTGAGAAACAAGCTGTTTGAGAACAGGGAGTCTTCAAGTCCAAAACTTGCATGAAGTTCAAGGCATGACATTGCAGGAGGGCCTTTAAAGTAAAATGAGGTTGTTTAGCCTAATTTGTAATGAGTGGTTATTACAGCGGGGGTTTCCAGGTGACAGGAAACTGGTAAAAATGATTATCTTATACTATTTTAGGAAGATGACTTCAGTTTTGTTTATGAGTACGAGAGGCATTGACAAGAACTAATCTAAATTTCACTTATGTTCATGAAATAAGCTAGATTTAGTCTTGCTTACATGGCTTAAATTGCTTTGCCTGCTTGGGGGATCTTCAAGTCTGGTTTCCATTTTATGTTAACAGGATTATGAAAATAATTTAAGAAAATCTAAATGTCTCACAATAGGAATTCATAATATAAATGACAGAATTTCCATATGATAGACAACTATGCAGTTATTTATAATTATGTGGGGATATTAAACATGGAAAATGTTATCATGATTTGGTCTATTAGAAAAGTTAATGTGCTTGTCCTGACCACTCCTGGTGGTAAAGGAAACAGCCCCATGCCACCCTTTTATGGCAGGGAATTAGTTAAACCTTGTTTTACCACGTGGCTCCTCTCTCCACAAACTGATTGTTTCAGAGGTAAGTAACAGTTCCAAGAGTCACCAATCAGTAGACTTGCCAGTAACCCATTATCTGCATGAATTTGATGGAAACGAGCAGGCCAAAGTTTAAGTCTATACTAAAAACCTAGAAAGTATGATACAATAAGAATAAGTGTACAGTTAAAAAGGTCATAAGGTAGAGCTGAAGCTAGAGGAGCTGCTGTAACCAGTAGTAAATTGAAAAATTGGGAGAACAGAAATTAAGAATCAGTAGAAAAAGCTGTTGGAAGCAGGGCAAAAAGACAGGTGGAGGGCAGCCAGCCACAATGACCGCAAAGCTCTGCAGTGAGGAGTCCAGCTCCTGATGTCCAGGTCTTGGCATCTGCTTGGGACCCAGACCCACACTCCAGCATGTTCCACAAGGGGCCCGCCTTGACTCAGCCTCCGCTCTGAGATCCCAAGATAATTTCCTTGTCATTCTTTGTAAATCCTTTCAGTACTCCCTTTAGTGGGTCTCTATCTTCCAACTATAAAAAGAGTATGTAGACTATGAGCCCAATTTTATATTTTTAATTATGGATGGATGGATATAAAGTAGTCACAGACTTACTGGCAATATTCCTATATGTACCAAGATTATATGGATTCTTTCTTAATTGATCTGATCACCTAAAAGATACTTTTTACTGGGTGCCTGGGGCAATTAGACTTGGCAATATTCCAGTTTTCTTTGGCATAAACCTCCCTATCCAGTTTACACCTTCTTTTAAAGTTCACCCCCCTTGGATTTTTGTTAAAGATATAGCTACACGTAGACAAAATAACATTTTAATAAGACTACTCATTGCAGTATTTATTTTCAGTTTGTAACAGCAAAATTTTATCTATGTACATCAATAAGAGAAGAATTATATAAGTTATAAAGCATTCTTACAATGAAATACCCTAAAAAAAAAAGGAGTGCACTATATACCTACTGCTAAGAAAATCTCACCCAGCCAGTGTGCTCAGTGGTTGAGCATTGACCTATGAACCAGGATATCACAGTTTTCAGAGCATATGTGGGGTTGCTGGCTCCATCCTCAGAAGGGGGCATGCAGGAGGCAGCTGATAAATGATTCTCTTTCATCGTTGATGTTTCTATCTCTCTCTCTCCCTCTCTGAAATCAATAAAAATAGATTTAAAAAAGAAAAGAGAAAGAATCTCAGTGATATATTTTCAATAGGAAAATAAGGGTCAAAAATAGTCATGCTACCTTAGACTTAAGAAAAGGAAAAATAAAGTTAGGAATATATGCTCACATTTGCTAGCAATAGCATAAAGAAACTCTGGAAAGATACACAAAGAAGTCAATTTTAAAATGGTGTCCTTTGGAAAGAGTGCTATTGTGGGACCAAGAATGAGGTAGATGGGAAGTACGACTTTCCTGTAAATCTCTGTATTGTCTCAATTTGACGACCACATGTATATATTAATATAAAAATGAAGCATATTTTTTAAAAGCAATAACATTAACTACCTATGAGAGTGATTTAAATAGCACCTTCCGTGTGACTCAGAGTAAAATATTGGTCTGTCAGATGTACTTCAGTTCTCACTAAACCGTATTTGGTTAGGGGTAGCTTAAGTCATCTCATGGTGGTGGAGTGAGGAGAACTAGGGTTCAGGTTGGTGATCTCTCTTTTCTGCCTCGTCGTGCTTTCCCTGAGGCATCTGCGGCTGAAGTTAGTAGCTGGTGTGCTTCTTACTATCTAGTCGTTCTTAATGTGGTCAGGCAAAGCAGGGCTACCAGGCTGACTCAGTCTTCTCTTAGTGTTGCTGATGCTCAAGACCGCCTGGGTCTCTCCCGGTCTTCCTCCTGGTTCTGCTCTGAGTCTGATCCCCTTGCCTTTGCTATGAGATCATTGTGTCCAGGCCTACTGACTTCTATGGAGCAATCTTATGAGTTGGTCCCCCTCCCCTACTCTATTCCCACCTTGGCTTTCAGGTACCCATTGGTCCGATCCATGGCATATAGGAATTACAAGAGTCCTGGAAAGCTAAACGTCAGTCCTCCCTATATCTACCATGGAGAGAACTCCCAAATTCACACTGATGTGGCCACTCCCCTTTCCCCCACCCCCAGGTTAGTAAGTGAGAAACTTACACAGCTATCTTTGCCAGAGACCCAGAGGTGAACCTGGGCAAAAACCCCTACCCTTAGCATTACCCCTTATATATATATACACACACACGCACACTTTTCTTACGCACTTGGTTTTGGCCCAGAGATGGGGATAAAGCCCCCTTCCCACTACCTCAGACATTCCTTCCCCCCCCCCCACCCCGCCCCGCCCCAACAAAACAGATAATTGTCTCAGATCACAGTTTGTCTATTCAGACCCGGGCTAAGAAACAGATAAGGGGAGGTGACTTATGTAGCTCTCCCATAACTACTTTTTCTCAGGTCTCAAAATTCAGTCTTAGATGTCCATCCTATTTGGTCAAGAGAATGCCGACCTTCTTTCTTTGTAATAGCAGATTTTCTTAAAGGTAAAAATGCACTCAGGGAAATACCTCCTTTCCTATCCCCCTTGTGCCATAAGCTCTCAGATCACTTCTCTCCCTTCCCTTCAGTGATGGCATGATACCTAGGGAATAATACTGAGATCTACAGCAGTTACTGATAAATTTTAATTATTACCTCTCTGAGGGGAGGCAAGAACTCTAGTTGACCCATTGCCTTAATTTAAACAAAGGGCTTACCCTGTTCAGGTAGCTTTAGAGACTGCTGTGATGATTAAAAGAGACATTTTGGTGGTTTGGTCCTTATTAACTGCAGAACCATTTGGTATAAAGTGGTCTTGTGCAAGACACTAAAAAAAGTCTCATATTTAGTTTTGTCAAAAAATTCTGTGGCAATTCTCCACCAAAGTAATTTGATTCCTGAAATTGTTTTCCCTTATGTGTCTTTAAAAATTCTGAGTTATATATTCCACATAGGAGAGAAATTCTTCAGGCAACATGTGACATTAACAGAGGTAAAAAAAGAGAATCATTTTTAGTGGTGGAACAAGACTCTGTGTTACCTTTCATTTGTGTAGAAAAAGCCTAGCCAACTCCATTTGTCATTATCAAGGACAATAAGTAATTTAGCCTCCTAAACACTTTCCCATTCTCTTTGCACGTTGTAATACATTTTTCAAAAAGAGCTGTGTCCAAAATTGTATTCAATATGTTTCCCTACCCTGCATACTTTCTATAGTTTCAACTTATTTGTTTCTAGTCTAATATTACTGGAAGGCAGGAAAGAATAGCCAAATGATTCTAGTTGCATAACACACCCTGCATGCCAGGAACTCTCAGAGTCACCAGTCCAAAACAGCCCTCCAAATGTGCAGTCCTGTCTCCATTACCACACAATGCTTGAGTGGCTTAGCACATCCTAACCTGGGAAGCCTTGTGTATATTGAGTGATACTGATGGCAAAGAATTCTGCCAACAATAATCTGTAGCACAGGTATGAGACTTGCCTTAAGCACAGAACTCAAGAAACTCAGTACTCATTTCTCTTATTTAATCCCAACATCAAACGTTTAAGAAAATGTGAAATCGCTTGCAATAGTCTCCTCCTCTGACAGTGGACAGAAATGTATTACAAACCTTCTGCAGTAATAAACCAGATCCTGAAGTGGTCGTTTTAAAACATGGGTGCAAGGTGGGTACTATACTTCTTGAGGGGATCACTCATAAGCTATCCAATTGTCGAACCACTACGCTGTGCACCTGAAGTGAATATACTATTGAATGTCAACTGTCACTGAAAAATATTTTAAATAATATAAATAAATAAAACATGGCTGCCAATTCTTTGATACTCCTCCCTTTGAGAGGTGGGTGCCAGCCCCTCCCCTTGAATCTTGACAAGCTTGTGACAACTTGCACTAGTAGAGGATGGCAGAAGGGATGCTCTGTGATTTCCAAGGCTGGGTTAGAGAAGACCACACAGCTTTTGCCTTGCTTGCTGGGATATACTTCTCAAAGCCTTGAGCCACTATTTAAGCATCCGACTGCCTTAAGTCTGCTATTCGGGAAAGTCCAGGCTTCCAGCCTCCGACTCCTGCCAAGGAGACAGATATGTGAATGAAACTGACTTGGATGCTCTTGATCAGCCCATTTTCTAGCTGAATACCGTTAAGTAAACAGAACAATTCCCCAAGCAAACTCCGCATGACCCTGACCCACAAAATCATGAGATGCTATTTTAACCACCAATTTTGGGGGAGTTACTATTAAAGCAATAGGTAATCAGAACAATTACCTCCTTAGTTATGTTGTCATTGATCAGTGCCCTACTGATCAATGACAACATAAGCAGCATAGTTCTATGTGATGGACAAGAAACAAAGTCACACAGTAATGTAGAGCTAGAGCTTGACTCCAGCTGTTATTAAGAACTGTGTGTTCTTTCTTCACTATGACATCTTTTCATATTGGTCATAAAAATTTCAAACTAGAATATCAAAATAACTAAGTTCATTGGCTTATGAATTGTGTTCTTTCATACATAGGGTTTCATAAAAGGTGACTAAAGGCTCTTCCTGGGAGAGCAAGAAATGAGGGTAGGACTGCCAAGCAAAGCAGGCTGTGGCCTTGTTCTGCTTTCGGTAACTGTATAAAGTGTGTTGATATTTCACCTAAAAATATCTTTTGGAAAAAAATGTTTCATTACCAAAGCAAAACTAACAAAAAAGTTTTCAAAGTAGTGATCTTAGCCAAAGTCTTCATTTTTAAAATTAAAAAAGGCATGCCTTGAGAAACAAAGCATCCTGCCAGGCTTTATACCTACTTATTGGCCAATCAAATTCCATGGTCTCTGTTACAGTGATTTTACCATGTTTATACAATTAGCCAGTGTCATGCACTACCAGCAAGACTCAAGATGGAGAGGACTTAATTTATGCAGTCAGTATTTACTGAGCACCTGTCAGGTACCAGTTCCCATGCCAGGTCCTGGCGATGTGGTATTGAACATGATGGGCATGGCATTACTCTTGTCAGGGTTACCATTCAGCAAGAAATAATTATCAACCAGTAATCCATGGGTTTCCTTTCTACAAATGGCTCTGCTTAGGTCTCCATCTTATTCATAACAAGAACTATTAATGGAGAAAACATTAAAAGAACATATCATTCAGTCTCTTGCTGAGGACAAATGCTAAATTGTAACAGGGGAAAAGTAAGGAAGCGGGGAACTATAATAATCCAGAAACAGGAATAATTAGGTCTCAATTAAGCAGAGCATGGCCATGTGCATAAGAGCACAAGGCAATATAGACTTTTAAAATTGTTATAAAATTGCCCAAATGAATTTTCAAGAAGTTTTACTCACTTATTTCTGTTGTTTATTTAGTTTTGTTTCGGAGCATCTCCTTAATTATTACAAGAATTTTTTTTAAGTACCACACATTTCAAGAAACATTTACATAACATGCTTTACTAAACACAGGTAGGAATGTGAGATAGTTTTGAAAAAGTAATAGGCTACTTGAGAAGGTATGTTGAAGTGAGTGATTTCTGAGTGTTTACGGGTATAGAGATAACAAATCAAAATATCCCATCATTTCAGCCAAAAAAAAATTCCATCTATTCAGGCAAAACCAATTGTAGAACTTGTGAACTAAATAACTCTTAATGACTGAGTTAATATTGTGAAATATTCCTTTTTAAAGGTTCAAAATAGAGATTAAACTTTGTTTTAATTGAAATTTTACTATGTAAAGGCTCTGCTTGAACACTTGAGAAAGGCTAGCTGTATCAATAATATCTCCAGCTCATGCTCTTCTTCAAAAGACTCCAGTTGGGGCAAAAATCATCTTAAACTCATCCACAAATCCTTTACTTTGCATGTTCCATAATTTAAACCCCAAAGTGTTGTTCTTTATTAATAGAGAAACCTCATTTATTTGACATTGACATCATGCAGTAGTATGTTACATTCATACTAGTTCCATATATTTTATCTATCTCCCTAAATCAGAGGTGAACTCTGTGATTACAGCCGGTATCTTGAAGCTTTATATTACCAATCTCCTAGCATAGACGCCCAGCTCAAAGACAGTACTCAGGAAGTGTTTGTTGAGAGAACAGATAATAAATCGTGCTTTATAGCATTTCATTTACGTTGATTAATTTTTATTTGTTTTCATAACAGCCTTATGACTCAAGAAGGTTGGCTACAAAAATAAGGCTTAGCATATTTGTCACTTTTACGGCCATAATATTATTATGTGGTGGAAGCAGAACTAGACTTTTCTGACCAAATCCTGTCTCACTTCCACTCCTGGACCCTATCTCCCATCATAGAAGGAGGAAATAAAAGCTTTCACTTTTTGTTGTTGTTATTCCAGCAAAATAAATGTGTGTCATAGTGTGTTAGTTCATTCATTTCTTTATTTTCTAGCACTGTGGCTTTTTCATTTGTTTCACAATACTTACAACAATTTGTAATTTCATATACATGTGTTTATTTGTTTCTTTGTTGTCTGTCTTACCTACAAGTCTGTAAGTCCCACATGGGCAGGGAACAGGTCAGTCTAATTACCCAGAGCCCAGCACAGTGCCTCATGCATAGCAGGCATTCAAAAATCATGTGTTAAATGTTTATTGAGTGTTTCAGAAAATGTTTCCTTCTGTCTCAAATCTTTGAGCTTCAGTAGTGGTAGAAAGCATGCTGACTCCGGGGTAGGTGACACTGAGTCAATGGCCCTGGAACCAGGATCCTACCCCTTGTGTGTTGACCACACTCTTAGAGCTAAGTAACTGACGTTTATTCTCAAACATTAGCTTTTTGTCTCATTTAGATGCTGTCTGCAATAGAATCTGACATTTTCATCCATGATTGACATATTACACAGGGAAGAAAAAGTTTAGAACCCTCATTACTTGGTAGGTGCTTCCTTTAATTGTTTAAAACTTTTTTTAAATTTTGAAAGTGAAACATACATTTGGCACGAAATTCAAACAAACAAAATATAACTCTTCCCCAAACCTGGTCCCATTTCCAAAGAAAACCTTGTTTCAGTTTCTTACAAATCTTTTCAGGAAAGTTTTATTCATTTACTCCTGTGTGTGGGTGCATGTATGATGCAATTTATTATCCCAACCAAGATACTTTGAAGGTGAAAGAAGGTACTATTAAAAATTATGTAGGGCCCTGACCTGTGTGGTTCAGTAGGTTACAGGATCTTCTTGTGCACCAAAGGGTCGTGGTTAGATTCCTAGTCAGGACACATGCCTGAGTTGTGGGTTCAATCCCAAATTGGTGTGTGTGCAGGAGGCAACCAATCAATGTTTCTCTCCCACATCAATTTTTCTCTCTCCCTCTCTCTTCCTCTCTCTCTCAAATCAATTTTATAAAAAAAACAACAAACACATATCCTGAGGATAAATAATAATAATAATGATAATGATAATGATAATAATTTGTAGGGACAGCAAGCATAAACCAGGCATGTCTTCAGCAAACCATATACAGTCACCCAACCTTGAAGTCTTAACGGCAGTAGAGTGCATCAAGATCATGACCCCTGTAGAGCACCTAGTTTGGTGAACTCTCCAGCTATTCTATCCTTATGCTTTAGAACTAGTCTGTGATGAAGCTTCTACTGGTCCCCAGGGAAATAAGAAGAAGTAATACTCAATTATATGATTTTTATAAAGCTACACTGATCCAATTCAAAAATTGTATTGTATTCTGAGGTTATGCCCTTCACAGTCTGTTTTGGTAATTAAATGTCATATCAAATGTGTACTGGCCATTTTTTTTTATTTCTCAATATCAGTTGCTGTTTCAAATTCAATTGCAAGGAACAAGGGTTTAACCAAAAATTTGGAAGTAGGTAGTAAAGGGCAGTGATATCATTAAAACTCAAGCCCCTTCTTTATTTTAACTCCACTGTTCTTAGCATGATTCCTCCTCAATACGTGGCAGCAAGATAGCTGCTGAAATTCCAGGCATTACATTCAAGTTCTAGGCAGAAAGGGGAAAGGGAAAAGCCTTCTATTCATAATGCTTAGTTTTTAAAAAACTGGGCCAAAGAAGTCCTTCCCAGTAGATGTCCTTTTATATTTCAATAGAATGAACGGGATACATAACAGCCCATAGAACAATCACTGACCTGATCAAGAGAGCTACAGACCTTTTTTAAAAAAACACACAAAAAACAAATTTCAGATCATGTCATGCCTCTGCTCACACTTCCAATGGTCTCCCCAGTGTCAGAGTAAAAACCAAAGTGTACACCAAAGCCCCACACCATCTGACCTCCCTGCTGCATTCCCTGTGATCCTCCCCTATTCTTCTCCTCACTCATTCCACACACCCAGCCTCTTTGCTGTGGTTTGAGCATCCTCAGCATGCCTCCTCCTCAAGGCCTCTGTGCTCCCAGTGTCCTCTGCCTCCAGATACCAGTATGACTCACCCTTCTCATTGAGGCCATCTCTGACCATCAAGATAAAGTGGAGTAACAACCATCCCCAACCTCAAACCATCACTCACTATCTCATCTTGCTTAATTTTTCTTCCTAGCACACTATCTGCAATACTCCCTTTGCTTATGTATTTAGTTATTGCTTATCTCCTCCCACCAGAATACAAGCTTCTTGAGGGCAGGAGCTTTGTCTGTTTTGTTCACTGCTGTATCCTTAATGCTTAGAACTGTGCCTGGCTTATGGCAGGTGCTGGATTAACACTGAATGAATGAATGAATGAATGACCATACCGGTCTAGGGTCTCATGTTTCACCCTGAGGCCCGAAGTAGAAGCCTATCTTTCCTAAGATCAAGGGATCTGCCTTCTCTGACTGAACAAGCCTGACTCCTAGTGGAGTGGAAAAGGCTGCTGAGTAGGTAAAAGGCAGTGTTTGCCACAATGTTCTTACTTGGGAAACTGAAAAATTGAAAACTCTCTGTTGGTTCTACCCAATTAAAAAAATAAAACCCCAAATTATAGTATTTAGAAACCTCTTTGGACACCAACATTTTTGCCTTCCTACCTTTCCACCTTTGCCCTACCCCTTCAACAGGGCTAATGACCTTGGTCCTCTCCCCTTCTGAGTTGGTCAGGACTTCCAGATGCACCATCACTTCTAAGCTGTCGGCCTTCTCTGTGTTGACCCCTGACATCTGCCACTTCCCAGCATTACCCTGTAGGCAGCTCCTTCTCCGTATCCCAATCCCCTCTTTTGTGCAAAGTAGGGACCCAAACATATAAAACAACCTTCTATATATCCTAAATGTAAATTTCTAAGAAGCAAGCTATCAATAAATCCTAATGACTCTACTAGTCAAAACAGAAACAAAATATTTTAGATGGCATGTGCATAAAGTGTTTAGTCATGAAAGAATTTCCAAAGTATTTAAGTGGAACTCATAAGAGATAAATTCTTGCTCTACGACTGATTTGAATCAAGATTTTAGTCCTTGCCCGGCAGGCGTGGCTCAGTGGATAGAGCGTCAGCCTGTGGACTGAGAGGTCCCGGGTTCGATTCCGGTCAAGGGCATGTACCTGGGTTGCGGGCACATCCCCGGTGGGGAATGTGCAGGAGGCAGCTGATCGATGTTTCTAACTCTCTATCCCTCTCCCTTCCTCTCTGTAAAAAATCAATAAAATATATTTAAAAAAAAAAAAGATTTTAGTCCTTGGTCTGTCATCACCATTGGAAATGTAATTAGATTATAAATGACACGTTCTAAATTGGTCTTTTAACTCTCACAAATTGTTTTCTGCCTCAAAACTTCATCCTCAGATTTCACTTCTCCCTGGGTTGTTACAAATGTATGAGGAGTTCACCTCTATTATTAGCCTAAAATTGTTGTTTAGCAAAAGGATGATCAGATGTCAGGAAATTAGCAGCACTCTGTGTGATTCTGTGTTGCACAATTTGGGGAGTGGATGTGCCCACAGTTCAGAGAACAGTCAGTGGGATAGTGGGTGGGAGTTAGGGAAAGGAGGACAGATTCCCCTGTCCCTGGTGTGCCCGGAACATCTGTTCCTTTATATTAAATGGAAAGTCAGACTCACCACCACCTGATAAATCAACTTCCGCGGTATAATTGAGTAGTTAATGTTCAAAAGAAATAGTCTGCTCTGAAAAAACAAACCATCTTCTCCTGGCAAGTGGGAATTCACTTTTGAAATTTTGTATAAGATTAAATGATCTCTTATCACCATTTCAAATTGGATTTCAAAATAGACCTAACTGTTTTGTACTTCTTTGGTCTGAAGATAATAAATAAAGGTAATGGTCCTCTCTTCTCTACCCCCTCCCCTTACTCTGTTCTCTGGGTACACATATGTACTTATGGCCAAATGTGGTGGACATGTATTCATTAAAAAAACAGGACTGAGCCCTTATTATGACCCGGGCACTGTAGGTGGAGATGATCATGTTCAAGAGCAACAATGTGCCTGCTTTCAGGAAGCGTGCATTCTGGTGGGATGTGACAATAAATAACCATCATCGAACAAATAAATAACCAAAAAAAACATCAGGAATGAATGCTATGTACTGCATTAGAGAATTAGAACGGGTTGATTTGAGAGCTACTTTAGATTGGGTGTTAGGAAGCCCTCTCTAGAGAGGTGTCACATAAGATGCGATCTAAGTGACAAGAAGAGCCAGCCAGGCAGAGGGCAGGGAGACCTTCACTCCAGGAGGAGGATCAGCAGTGCGTTCTTTTTATGACTGAGCAGAAAGAATTCCATTGTGGGGATGTGCCTAAATTAGTTCACATACTCACCCTGTGGAGGACAACTGGATTGTTTCCTGTTTTTAGTAATTATGAAGAAAGCTACCATAACCATGTGTGTAGCAGTTTTGTGTGAACACAGGTTTTCATTTCCATTAGGTAAATACATAGGGGAGGGATTAACTTATAATTAGTGTATGTTAAACTTTACGAGAAACTGCCAAACTGTTTTCCAGAGTGCTTGTACCATTTTGCATTTCCATCAGCAATGTTTGAGCGTTCCAGTGGCAGGGAGCACTTACTGTCTTTTTTTGAAGCCACTCTAATAGTTTGAAGTGGTATCTCACTGTGGTTTTGGTTGGCATTTCCCTAGTGATTAATCATGTTGAACATCTTTGTATGCATATATTTTCCTTGTATATATTCTCTATGGCAAAGTGTCTCCTCAAGTCTTTTGCTCCTTTTTTTTTATTTGGGGAGTTTATTTTCTCATTCTTGAGTTTTAAAGCTTCTTGACATATACTGAATGCAAGTGGTGCTGCCAATGATGGCTTGTGCAATGGTCACGGCAAAGCCCCTGAGCGCCTCAGGGCATTGAGGTGCCAGGGATGCCTGTGGGAATGGTTGTAGGGGTAGGTTAGGAGGGGGCTTGTGATCTCAAGTGGTCACCCGAAAGGTCTTGCCCTCCAAGTGCAGCCCGAGCCCATGAACAGCAAGTAGCACAGCCGAGACGGTGAGTGAAGGCGGATTGGAGCAGTACTGTCTTGGGTTTATGGTGTGACAAATCTTAACAGAACTTCCTTAACAAGGTGGGATTCAGAGGAGGGGAGATCCCTTTGGTTCAGAGTAGTAAATTAAGGTGAGCTCTTTTGTCCCAATATGACAGTAATTCTCTTTTTCCTGTCCTGGGTGTTTTACTTCACGGACTGCAGCAAGTTGAACATCCAGTTAGCTTGGTACACTGTAAGAACAGTCTGTCTTCCAAAATAATTACCTGATTCATCTACAAACAACTTTCCAATAAAATCAAATACAAACACACGCATTAAATAAGCTGTGTGTGTCCTCTCCTAGTTTCCTGTGTCAGATTCCCAGAGAAAGCCCATTATTCCTCCAAACGAGTTTTCTGATCACTTAAACAAATAGAGCATTCCGTTCCTCTCATTACTTGTCATAATGAATATTTTCAAATTAATGTATCACGCAGTTAATATGTATGACATTGTTGTTTTCTTATAAGTTTGCTGTCAAACTTTGAAATAAACAGGCTCACGGTAGCAGAATAGATCTAGACAGTTTCAAATATTTTCAAAGCTCATTTCTATTCATATCATTCTAAGTTCTGAAAGAGTAACAGAAGCATAATAAATGCCTCCTTTCTCGAATATAATTTCTTGAATCTAATAAGAAATATGGATAGTAAAAAGCTAAGCCTCAAAACTGAAATCTTTCACTATCTGTCCAACAAATAATAACTTCGCTCTCATGTTCAGATGTTGACTTTAATAGACATTATAATTTTCGGTTGGTGTTGATTGTTAAAGTAGTGAAAAGAGTGTGGGAAAGAAAGGAGAAAATTCTATATTTCTACAGAGGACGTTGTTTTCTAAGATGAAGTTCAAGATGTCTGTAAATATTGGTCTACTCCAAGTTAATATGAATATTAGGACACATTTTAGAATATCATAAATTTAAAAGGGGAATTATTTTGCAAAACTACTTTGATAGTATGGCCAAAGTAAAGAAAAATAAATCTGTATTTATTAGACAAACGATATTCAGAGAAAAAGTGATGTGTTTTGCTTGTTTTTTAAAAATATTTTTAGTTATTTCAGAGAGGGAGAGAGAGGGAGACAGAGATAGAAATACCAATGATGAGAGAAAATCATTGATCTGCTGCTTCCTGCATGCCCCCTACTACTGGGAATCAAGCCTGTAACCCAGGCATGTGCCCTGACTGAGAATCAAACCATGACCTCCTGGTTCATAGATCAATGCTCAACACTGAGCCACGCAGGTTGGGCTGTTTTGTTTGTTTTTGTTTTAGAACAAATAGGTCCCAAGTTCTGGGTGATCAGTAATATGACTCAGTTGTTCTTACCCTCTCACCATAAACCCCGCCCAGAAGAAATCTTCTTTTATTAATTTTAATCCCCCTAGATAATTTCTGTTCTCTTACTTTCTCCTCTTCACTTTCTGAACTTTTTGTACAATTTTTGAACTTTTCTGTATTATCCAGTCAGGGGTGCAAAAGGGCTTAGTAATTCATGTTTTCACAATAGTTAACAGTGTACATGTTCTAGAATATGGGTAAATGAGTGTGAATGGATATTTGAAGCCTCAAGGAAGGCCAAGAAAATTTTAGCTTTAAAAAGTTGCATTATCAAAACAAAACTCAGGAAGACACCAAATGACCTTTTCACTTTAACAACATAGCTTCTTGGTGAATTCACTGAGACAAAAATAGTAAAATGCATCCTTAGAAAATGGGTGGTTAATTACAAGGCTGTTAACTTTAGGGGACCATTTCCCAAACATGATGACTTTGATTATCTGTTATACAGTGTTAAACTAAAGTCTTTTTCTCCCCTGGCAATAATTAGAAAACGGGGTAGGTTGTCAACTTCATACTTTCCACAATTAAAAACTCATTGTTTTTAGGCTCTGTCATAGCCATTAGAGATATTGTAATAAGAAGTTACACTAGAATAGTCAGATTTTAAATCCCTGAAGAATCTTGGGAAGGTTCCTGCTCTATGCATCCTTTCCCTACTTCCCAACCCATTGTTTGCTTACTGAAGAAAAAAACAGAAACTAGAAAACTTGTCCAAGGCCCCAGCAGAGTTGGCAGTAGCCTGGAATTAGCCAAATGCTCCAAGAGCTCACCTGCCTCTTGATTTTGCTCATGGTACTCTCACCATCTCAACTTTCTAAAACTCATTGCCATCTTACCCACTCTTGGCAAGAAGTATTTCCAAGGCTACATTTTTTCACTATACGTTCTATTTATTTATTATCATTTTACTGAACATCTGGCTTTTTGTTGTTGCTTATTTGTTTTGTTTGTCTATGTAGCATAACTTTATTTTTCAGTTAACAACATTGGAAATTGCTCAAATCTCTGAGTAGTTTGAGTAGGATAAACCCCACCCCTAGCTTTGGGGTGTTCAGGAGACCTGCTTGCTAGACTTCACGTCCTTGGCTGGAGAGATTTTTCCAGGGAAGAGTTCAGAAATCAAATCAGAGGAATCTGACTAAATCCCAAGACTGTCTCTGTACTTTTTGGGAAGAAGTTCTCCTTAGGCTAAAACTGCTATCAGTAAATTTGATGTTAGTTTGAACCTGCCTGAGGCCACTACCTGAGGCCTGAACATGAAGCCAATATTGAGGAAAAACAGAGCTGTGAGAAAAGCAGATGAAGATTTCATAATATCCCTTAAGCTTCTGAACGCAGCCAAGCCTGAAATCAGCAATATCAACTAGAGTGCCGTTGGCTACAAATAGCAAAATATTCTTTTAAAAGTGTGCATTTAATTTCCTCATATAATGAAGAGTTTAGGGGTAGACTATTCTAGCATGGATTCAGTAAACAAAATCAGAGCTCTTGGCCCACACCTCTTGTTCAATCACTGCAGGAACACATCCTCACACAACCATGACCAAAGGCAGAAAAAAAAGAAAAAGTGGACTCTCCTCTCTCTTTTTATCAGGAATGATAGTCTTTCCCAAGGATCCCAAGTTGACTTCTTATGTCTCATTGACCAGATTGGTCACATGGCCATACCCCAGCTGCAAGGGAGACTGGGCAAGTGTAGATCTGTCATTTTTTACCTCCACAAGGAGAGATAGGTTCTTCCAGCAAGAAAAAAAAAAAAAAAAAAAGGTCGTATGAGGGGGTAAACCACTACAAGGGTCTACCACACTGATTTTCATGGATTTTTCAGGTATGTGAGGAAAAATAGTTCATTTATTTAAGCTACTTTGAGGCAGTTACTGTCTTTTGCAACCAATCATGTATAATAAGATGTCTCATTTAAAATTTTCTTTTTATTATACATTTTAAAATATTTAAGAGCAATCCCTTATAATTTAGTGTATTATTACCAAATAAATAAAAATTATAAAGGTTATTCATTTTAGAAAATGTGTTTTCTATCCATATTTTCATTATAGATTCACCCAAATATTCATGTGTACTTAGTATTCATGTACTTACTCAGGGCTTTGGTATAATTTACACTAATAAAAGACAAACATGCAAATTGACCATACCTTCGCTATGCCTTAAGCCACGCCCACCAGCCAATCAGAGCAACTATATGCAAATTAACCCAACCAAGATGGCGGCCGGCAGCCAGGGAGCTGGAGCAAGCAGGAGGCTTGGTTGCCCCAATGATGGAGGAAGCCAACTTCCCGCCTGCCGCGGCTGGCTCTGAGCTCCACTCAAAGCAACAAAGTTTCAATTATAGAAGGTAAATAAACCCCAGATACCTGCTTTCAGCCAGCCGTGGCCATGGAGCTGGAGCGAGCAGGAGGCTTTTCCTCCCTCCTGCCCTGGCTGGCTCTGAGCTCCTCTCAAGGCTACAAAGTTTCAATTATAGAAGGTAAATAAATCCCAGAATAAAAAAGAAAAAAGAAAAAAAGGAGAGGCTGGGAGCTTCTGTCACTGGGCGGGGGGGCGGGGGGGGGCGGGGAGCGCTTGGCCAGCCTGAAAATGGCCCTCAGCCCCTCACCCAGACTGGCCAGGCACCCCAGTGGAGACCTCCCCCCCCCCACCCTAAAGGTGGTGTTGCCAGCCTGAAAACAGACATCAGCCCCTCACCCAGACTGGCCAAACCTCCATGGGGTGAGGGTCCCCACTGGAGGGGGGCTTGACCAGCCTGCAAACAGCCATCAGCCCTTCACACAGGCTGGCCAGGCACCCCAGCAGGACCCCCACCCTGATCCGGGACACCCTTCAGGGCAAACCAGCCGGCCCCTACCCGTGCACCAGGCCTCTATCCTATATAATAAAAGGGTAATATGCAAACTGACCCTAACAGCAGAAAGACTGGGAATGACTGGTCACTATGACACACACTGACCACCAGGGGGCAGATGCTCAATTCAGGAGCTGCCCCCTGGTGGTCAGTGCGTTCCCACAGGGGGAGCTCTGCTCAGTCACAAGCCAGGCTGACGGCTGCCAGTACAGCAGTGGTGGTGGGAGCCTCTCCTGCCTCCTCAGCAGCACTAAGGATGTCAGACTGCAGCTTAGGCCTGCTCCCTGCTGGCAAGTGGACATCCCCCGAGGGCTGCCGGGCTGCCAGAGGGATGTCTGATTGCCAGCTTAGGCCCCAAATCCGGGGGAGCGGGCCTAAGCCAGCAGGTGGTCATCCCCCGAGGGGTCCCAGACTGCGAGAGGGCATAGGCCAGGCTGAGGGGACTCCTCCCCCTCCCCAGTGCACAACATAAAACCAGATTTATTTTATAGGGTTCTTTATCTTTATTTTTGTTTTCAATCTTTTTATCTTTATTTTTGTTTTCAATCTTTGAGATAAAAATATTTTTAGAATTTAAGATTAATGTGCTTTTATTCACTGCACATTCTACAAATGCATGTCATTCTGTTGCTCATTGTTTAAAAAAAAATTTAACAGTAAAATAGCATAGAGCATAAAGACATAAAAGCTGCACTCGGTTGACTGGCAGAATTGGGACTCAGAAGTTTTCTTCAGAAAAAATGTAAGCTTCTTTAGTAAAAAAAAATGTATTTTTTAGTACAGATTCAGTCACTTTTAAAGACTGAACCATTTGTAAATTAAATATTCTTTCCAATTGTTTCTAAATGATGTTGCTTTATTTTTTCAAAAGCCAGGACAGATGGCTTTTATATTTTCCAATTTAATTATAGCTGTACATATGAGAAGCAAGCTTGTTACTGCCTTTTGCATGAATTTCCTCCAAATTTTGGAGACAATTTTATAAACACTAAATTTTCTCAGCTTTCATAATAGGTTCAGAAAATAGACATCAGCAGGGCAGCTGGACTAATTTGGAATGAGTAGTATAGAGAAATGAGCCTTGTACCAAGCACAATTATTTGAGATATCAAACTCTCCTGATTATAATGCTATTTTAATGAATAAAAATATAATCTGTTCAGGGAACCAAGCTGAATGCTAATCTTAACTGCAGTTTTTAACTCTCTAAAATCATTTAAATATTTTTAAGCTATGGTATATTTCAAATCATATTTTGTGTAAATCTAAATTTTCCTCCACATTTTGTAATGCCCCCAAAACGTGAATGTTTAAAATACTTTATGACTGCAACTTGCAATCATAATATCCAAATATTAATTTTTTCTTTATTGTTAGTGTTAATGTAATACTATGGAAATGTGTTTTTAAAGTACTTAAAAATTTTATGCTAATAAAGTGATGAATTATTTACGTACATTTGAAAGCATGGTTGTGCTATAGCAAAATGTTTGCGTATCAATGTCCATGTGGAAAGAAAATCAGGAGACCTGGTGAGGCCTGGGCATCAGCTTTGAACAAACGTATGAGGTGCATCTGCAGCAGGAACACAATTCGACAAATGTGGCCTTGCATGTTAGAAATTTCAATCTAGTTAGAAGTCCTATCAGGTCAGGAATCACATCTCATTTATTCACAACTGTATGCCCAGACCATTACCAAGGAGGGGCTTATGGTAGCTTTAGTTCCCATCTGAATCATTTAGCGACCACCAAGACACTCTAAACTCAAATTTTTAAAAATAATAATAATAGAGCAGTTGGAAGTTGGCAGGTGGGGAGGCAGTTGGGAGGGGCAGCGGGGGGAGGAGGCAAAAGAAAAAAAGAAAAATAGAAAAAAAAATAATAAATTACTGTATCAGTCAGGATTCCTGCAGAAAAAGAATCCTATTCAGAAAATTCAGGGTCTGTTCCTTGAGCTGTGAGATGAGTGAAGGGAAACAGGGTATGATGAGGCACCTAGGGTCTAGCAACAAAGGAACTGTTGGAGCCCTTATGCCTGAAGGGATTAAGAGGAAATGATATTACTGCTGTCCAATGACAGTTGGAGCCTTGGAGTAGAAGCTGAACCTAGGAAGAAGTACAATCACTGCTCAAAGCAGGAGGGGATGAGGAAGAAACACTGGCCCCCATCCTCCAACTGCTGCCAGTGATTCTCACTGGTTGAACCAACCAGAAGCCAGCAGGAAAGGACCCTGGGAGATGCAGGTCACAAGGCTCTGCCTCCATAGCACAGAACAAAGACAGTGACTGGATGATGGGGGTGGGCAAACAGAATAATAAGAAACCTTTTCATTTCCCCACAAAACTGGCAATATAATATTTAAAATCCTCAGGCTGATAATACCACAAATCCTATATAATAAAAGCGTAGTATGCAAATTGTCCCCTCAACCAGGAGATCATCTGGGAGTTTGACCAGGGGGCAGGGCCAGCCAGGGGAAGGGAAGGAGGCCCCGACCGGTAGCCGGCAGCCACTATGAACCCTACCAGTGCATGAATTTCATGCACTTGGCCTCTAGTTGAATAATAAAAGAACAAAATCAAGCAAATCATTCAATCTAGGGTGGGAATACTTGGGTGACCAGTAGGAAGGAAAAACAATCCTCATTTTAGCTTCTACTTAAAGATTCCATGTATGTGAATGGTTCTACACATTTCTAGTACCTTTTAAGATTTCATTTTGTGGTGATCAGTCAATTCAGGTTTATTTGGTAGAGATCAGAGTTTTGACATTTCTTTTTAATTGCAATAAACATTTGATTCTAAACCCTATCAGGCACAGTCTATCCCATTGTATTGTGTTGTGTTATGTTGATTCCATTCTCATCTATTCTATTTCATTTCATTGCAATTGGAAAGGTCGTATACTAAGTAAGCTCTAGAATCAAACAGACCTGGTTTAAGTCCCAGCCAGGTGCCCACTTATTAGCTACGTGAATCAAGCAAGTTATTTAACTTGTGAATCTTCTTCCTTTCCTCTTCTGTATTTACCTGCCTCAGGTTGTGAGAATTAAATAAGATAGAACATATAAAGCACTAAGCATCATGACTGCAAACAAGGACACCAAGTAAGTATTAGCTGCTGTTATTATATGCAAAGCCTCTAATTTATACTTTCTATCATAGGGATACTACAAAGATTACGATGTTATCTAAGCAAACAGGCTCCAACTCCATTTTCATATGGGGAGAATGTTTAGAAGCTGTAGAAAACACCGAGAAAGGTGGCCTGCTTTTCTAAGCATACCATTTATTTAGCATAGAAATCATTTGAGTAGGTACATAAGCTATAAAATCAAAGCCATTAGGAAAACATATATGACTTTTTAGTAATGTAGGTGAGAAAGGCATTGACCCCAATTAAGTTAAATGATAAACTTAACATTAAGAATAATTGGCTGGTAGAATTTTTTAAACATGTGTTTTTGAAATAATTATTCTGCTTATCTTTATTCTGCAGTTATTTCCACATTTTTTTTCCTTCATGCATAACTTAGAAAAATTGCTAATTAATACTATAATTTACCTTTTAACTAGCTCCTGGTTGGTCAATGAATCTTACATGAACTATGACAGTTGGATATGGCAGGCAGGAAAACAAGTAGCACAGAGGAATGTTCAGTAATGGGCACCTTCCCTTTCTCACTCTCTCTTTTCTTTCCATTTAACTATCCACAGGTCCAGCATGTATAGCTGGAGAGACAAATCATAGCAATAGCTTTTCATATATTGCTGTTATACTTGAGAAATAAACATAAGAAGATAGCCCTTGGAAAAATCATGTATTGCTACCTGGGTGAAAACTACCAATACTATAAACAGTCATTTTAAAAAATAATATAAAATTGAAAATAAGCACAATATATGGTTCTTTCTTCCTTCCTTTCTTTTTTCTTCACTGGAAGATATGCTTTTTTTGATTCTGAGAGAGAGAAAGAGAGAGAGAGAGACATTGATGTGGGAGAGAAACATCAATCAGTTGCCACCCGTATGCGCCCTAATAGGGGATCAAACAGCAATCAGAGTATGTGACCTGACCAGGAATGGAACCCGTGACCCTTCAGTGCACAGGCCAATGCTCCAACCCACTGAGCCACACTGGCCAGGGCAGCATTCATTTTTAAATGATGGAAAATATTGTGGCACAGGCCAATGCTCCAACCCACTGAGCCACACTGGCCAGGGCAGCATTCATTTTTAAATGATGGAAAATATTGTGGTAGCCCACCATTAACAACCAAGTCATGTTTAGTAAATGCATGAAAATTATCTTGTTATTTTTATAATATTGTATAATGATTACATTGTTTCTTACCTCTTCTATAAAGTTATGGAATTAATAAATTATCTTGTTATTTTTATAATATTGTATAATGATTACATTGTTTCTTACCTCTTCTATAAAGTTATGGATTAGAATCAGATAGATACTGTTCTAATTTCTACAATTCTATGATTGAATCTTCTTCCCTCTTAAAGTCCTGCAATACAGTTTGCCAATAGTCATAAAAATTATGACCTTATTAAGCCATGAAGAATTGACATCAGCCTAGATCTTTTATAGCTAACTTGTTACACAATAGATTTTATTCTGTATCTTAGAAACATATAGTATAGTATCTACCTTGTACATGTGGTGACAATTACCAAACTATTTTCATATTTAAAGTACATGTGGTAAAATCTATTTATTTAACAAATTTAACCAGTTATTCTATTAAAATGAATTTGTCTGGTACAGCCTAAATTTTTTCAGAGAGAGATATTTTTTGAATAACCAAAGGTAATTAACATACATAATCAATAATTCGTTGTTTCCCCTATTAATGACTTAAGATATAAAAAATCAATAAGATACACAAATGGTTTTTAAGAATTCTATAAATTTTTTCTACAGCCATTTTCAAAGCTTATAAAACTAATTTTTGTTAAAACTGCATTATGTTAAAAAGTAATTTATGGTAATCCTAATTTCTTTAACCATTCTTTTTATTTTATTAATTTTATGAATTTTAAACATAGTTAATAGAGGCAAATTTAGTTTCAGTAAATAATGTCCAAAAGTAGAAACTGATTCTATCTTAAATAATAAAATGCATATTATTTCATATGTAATGTCTATAATTAGCTTGAACATAAAAACTACTAAGCAAAGAAGCAAAGTAGAATTCAATTAAGTAAAAACTATGCAGAAAACTAAGATCTAGGCATTGGGCAGAAAATTCTTTCATCAGCGAGATTACCTGGTCTTTTCTATTTAATATGAGTTCCTTTTCCTGAGCATAGCAATATTTTTAAAGAATATTTTGCTTAGACACTTTTCAAGTATGAAGAAAGTATATGCTACATCATTCTTCAGTATATTTAGAGCTACACATTAAGGAAGATATATTAAACCTACAGGCAAAATATCAGATTTTATTTATACTGTGCTAGAGAGAAAGTGTCATTGTTGTACCAACATCCACAAAGCAAAGAAATAAAACTCCAAAGGATGAATTGTCAGGACATAAAAAATAAAGATGTATATCTGATGATTCATTCACTAGCATGCACAAATGTCCTTCATGGAGTCAGAGCGATCTTATTTGAGTTACAAGTGATAAAAAGTTTCTTGTTGACACTATATACTATTTAATGATTTATTTACTTATTTCAACTAAAGAATTTAGTGCATGCTTTGTAAATGAATGATTTTCTTTCTGTAAGTAACCGAAAGAGTTTGAAGAAATGAAATTATATTCATGGCAGAGTTAATAGGTAGAAAGAAATTAGAACAATGACCAGCAAAAAGTAAGTGTTTGCTTAGCATTAGCTATTATTTAACACCTAATCTGAGCACAACTAATCAGGAAAATGAATTCCAAAATTTTAGATTTCAAATGCAAGACCAGAAGAGACAGAGATAAGTAATCCATTTCAGGTATTTTATGTGTAAGAGAAGGAGCTAAGTGTTTCATGTATAATTATTCATCACACATCATCATCATTACTGTGATAGCACCAGTCAACATAGCACTTTATAGAGCCCTGCTCAACCTGCCTGGACATTCATAACACAGCAAATGGCAAGCCAAAAACAACAGTTCCCTAAGACCAGAACTTCTAAACAGGATCACACACTCTGGAAAGGTCATAGGATGTTCTCCTGCCTTTGGGTTTTCAGAAAATATTAGCAATTGCATTTTAACAAGGCTTTATGATTTATTCTTTCTGATAATGGTGATCTCAAAGGAAGACAAGGGTCAACTGGGAACTCAGAATTTTGGGTTGAAAAATAAGCAGATGGAGTTTGAAAATAAGATAGTTTAAATAAGCCTGACTGGAATTTGTGGTAAGCAAATTCAACTTGACATCACATAAAATGAAAATATAATATTTTATAAGGCAAAAATAAACATTTTTCTTCTAACATTCTCTTTGGTTTTGTTTTTGTTAGTTACAACTCTTTAACTCACAATAAAACTCCAAAGCATTAAAGACGCTTTAAAGGAGTTTATGGTTATAAGATGAGGTATGCATAGTTTCTTAGCTATGTTAGATGAAGCTAGCACTACTTGTGCTGAAATTATCAAGTCATTCATTCCACTGTTATCTGATTTGCATCTCAAGTTTTCATAACTTCCCTAATGTTTTCTTCCTGAGATTGGCATTATATAGATGGAAATAAACCAATTCAACCCTGTTAATGATACTACTGGCATATTTTTGCACATGCTTTACATTTTTCAAACATGTTCACAAACACTGGCTACCAAAAACAAACCTGTGAAGCAGAGAGGGCAAGCATTATTAGTCCTACATTCCTAGGTAAAGAAAGTTAGGTTTAGAGATGGCAAGTCACTTGGAACATAGATATTAGGGGATCAGGCTCAGATTACACTTTAAATCCTATCTCTCAGTTTGGTACTTGTATCACTCAGGATGGGCTAGGTAATGCTGTAGCGACAAACAATCCCCAGATCCAGTGGCTCAAAACAATAAGAATGCATTCCTTGCTTTGAATACATGTCCACCACAAGACGTCTGGGACCTCTCTTTAGTTCTCTCTGTCTGAAACCCCAGATACTGTACCACCCACTATCTGAAAAGTTGCCTGTCAGTGGCATAAAGGAAAAGCAAATTATAGCAAATCACACTGCTCTTAAAGCTGATCCACAGACACTTCAGCTCATGGTTCATCAGCCAAAGCATACTTCACGGTCATGGCTAACTGCAAATGAGCAAACCTTTGGGGCAGTGAACCGAACCAGAAATATTTGGTGAATGTCACTGATTACAATAGTCCCTCTAAGCACTAAATATTCAATCTACCCTCCTTTCTATAGGCAGTATGTACTCACCCCTCCCTGAAGGAGGAAAAACAAAAGTGTCATGTCGTGAGGACATCAAGCTCAACAAGCAGGAGTTGTGAGTGTTATACTGTAGTCCCCACATCAGTGAGAAATGTGCTTCATGTCTGCGTGTGGCTCCTCTTGAACCAAAAACCTATGAATTAAGTAAGCAAATCATCTGATCCCCAAACATCCAATATACACGACACTGGTGGAGCACATTCGGGTAACCGCCATAACAATTCCCACTTAGAAAGGAAAATGGGAGGCACGCAGGGCTGGTCTGTAGCAAGTGTGAAAGCCCAGGGCAGATACTGTAAGGATCCTCTCCCCGGGGAGAGGGATGTTCCCTGGGAAGACCTGGAAGGGGCTTTCCAGTCCATTATCCTCCATGGCTCTTGGTTCTACCCTCTGCAAAATCCCGTCTTTTCCATTTTCCCCTTTGGACACATTCAGTGTAAACATCTGGGAATATGACCTTGTTGACACACTGAGCAAGGTGGCTACATTTGCAGGAGAAAACAAAGATAATATGGTGAGTTTTTCTTAAAACCAAAATTATGTATTATTCACATATAGTTGTCTACATAGACTACCCCCCAAAACCTACAGTTTATTATAAATATTAAGAGAATTTAGCAAGGTATCTGGATGTAACACACAGAAGACATATTTTTAAATAAGTATTTAAAATAGTAAGAAGATATATAAGGAATCCAAAAAATACTGGGTGGGGCTAAAGTAGATATGAGTATGCAAAACACAGAGTTTATTCTTGTATTATTATGTATTAATTGTTGTGTCATTTTCCATATGAACAACTATGAACCTACTTTTGCCCCACCCTGTATATGAAACAAGACATGCAATACCTATGTGAAAAAAAACTGTAAAACTTTATCGAAGGACATTAAAGGAGATGTTTGTTTGCAACATGTGATGTTCATGGATAGGAATGCCAATATCTTAAGTATATTATTTCCTTCCAAATTCAATGCAATCCCAATAAAAATTTCCAGACATTTCTTTTTTGTTTCTTCAGAACTTAAGAAGCTTGATGCAAAGACCCAGTGATAGCCAAGATAGTCTTGAGATAGAGAAAATGTAGGTGAATATCTCTAGAGAACATTACAGAACCAAAGCAGGAAGAGAAGAATTTGTCCTTAGCTTAATTGATGACATTAATACACCTAAAGAATATAATTACCTAGAGAAGGAGCTGAGTCTTCCTGGGAAACCAGAGGTGCATATGAGAGATTGTGGAGGGTACGGGAAGTGGAGTAAACAGAAACAGAAAAATTTGAGGAAGTGAGTCTGCAAGAGTGCCTTTCTGTTGGACATGGATGCATCCTGGTATTGTAGGGGGATGCTATTCGAGATTTAAGTCAGCAATTTTCAAACAAAATTTTTTGCAAAGCACCTATATGAAGTTTAAATAACTTTATTCCTTATTTATATTTAAGGTAGCATCTGTTATGTTTAGCATATGTTCAAATAGTTTCCCAGGATATAATTGCTGGTGTATTGAAAATAATTACAATTTAAAATTTAAAGCATTATACTTTTTAAGTATATCCAGTGGAATCCAAAATGTTAAAGATTTGGTACCTAAATACCATCATTCATTTCCAAATATGTATGAACAACTTTATCTGTAAGTTGGAAACTTTACATTGTTCCTTTTACTATTTGAACTTGTAGTTTTATTCTAATTCCTCCACAGAATATTATGCTCATATAAATTATTTTTGTGATCCTACCATGTTTCTCTGCAACAAATATATGTATGCAAATTGGAATTTTATACATTTTTTATATTTCATTTAGCTATAAGATTTAATTCTAGAGTTGTTGGAGGTTTTTTGTTGTTTTTTTGAACTGTGTTATTAACATTCTTGGTAGAACACAACTGATAAGAACAAAATAAGTATATAACAAAGTATAATGGACCAATGTTATATATCAAATGCAAATTTTTCCTGGAAATCAATCACATAATGTGATGAATGAATCCTTTTCCCCCTCCAATTATTTTATGTGTACATGGGTGAATATAAAATAATACTAAAATGACACAGGTTTCAACCTCCAGCCCACATCTGGTTTTCATTTTAAATGTAAGCACTGAGGCCCTGGTTCATCACTTACAGCAACATCAACACCAATAAATTTTATTGTCCCTTAGGGCCCCAGATGGTTTTATACCCTGGGGCAACCAGTCTGAATGGGTAAATGATGCCTTTCTTTGTCCAGTAGAAAAAGGAAATTGTTAAAGGGAAACTAATATGAGGCCTAGACAGCAGGCAAGTTGTTAGGTAGATCAATTTTAGGATAGGGACCATAAGTTGAAGATCTTGACAACGATTCCTTTTAAACTGCCCAGGCCTATATAAACCTTGGGAAGTCTTTGTGTGCCACAGTTTGAGGATCATTTATTCAAGTCATGTAACTAATTCCTCTGGCTGATTTGCTTACTCAGTAAAGTGCTCTCTGATCTTAATGTCATTTGAATACCCGTATGCCTGTGAGTAATATGCAGGTCACATTAACAGTAATAACTCAAATTGCACTTAATTTCATCCCCACCTGCTGACAAAACCTCCCATCCGTTGCAAATTCCACCCACCCCATCCCCCCACCGGAGCTCCTAAGCAGTGGCTCTGAAGTGTTCAGAGATAAATCCACATGGCCTAATGTCCTCTCTCCCTGGGATAGGTGTTGCTGCATTACAGCTGTGCTTTCCACACTTTCACATAGTAAAATTTATTGGGAACCAATCAAATGTAAGTCAAATTTTGTAAGCCAAAAAATATATTGTTATGTTGCCAAGTGAGAATCTTTTAAAATACCATACGTTATCACCTTTGTTCAACTTGTACAAGAATATTTTAAATATTTTAGAATTATTTCTTATTATGAAATGTTTGAGGCACACAAATGAATATTTGTTATATCTACATATATAAAAGCCCAAGCAACCATTCAACCGTTCGACAGGTGGCTATGACACGCACTGACCACCAAGAGGAAGATGCTTAACGCACAGGCATGGAAACATGGAACAGACTGATGAATTTCAGAAGGAAGCGGGGAGGGGAAAGGGCAGGAAGAGATTAACCAAAGATCTTATATGCATACTAGAGGCCCTCGGCCTGGCCTGCGGGGAATCGGGCCAAAACCGGCAGTCTGACATCCCCCCAAGGGGTCCCAGATTGTGAGAGGGTACAGGCAAGGCCAAGGGACCCCACTGGTGCATGAATCTGTGCACCAGGCCTCTAGTATATATATAAAAGTTATCAGGTAAACATTAAAATGAGTACTTGTGAATCCATCGCCCAACTTAAGAACTAAAACATTACCAGTAGCTTTTTATCTTCATGATCTGTCTCTATCCCATTCCCTGCCTTTCAGAGATAATCACTATCCTGGGTTTTGTATTCAGGATTATCTTCCTTTTTTAATATACACTTTTATCACATGTAGGTATTCCTAAACAACATGTTGTTTAATTTCTTTGTTATTATTCAGCTTTATAAAAATTATATATTCTATGTACTCCTCTGCAACTTGATTTCTTCATTCAATATTTCTAAGATTTGCCCTGGCTGGTTTTGCTCAGTGATTAGGGCACTGGCCCTTGGACCAAAGGATCTTGGGTTCAATTCCTGGTCAAGAGCATGTATTTCAGTTACAGGTTCTATCCCTGGCCCAGTTAGGGCTTGAGTGGGAGGCAACCAATAGATGTGTCTCTCTCATATCAATGTTTCTCTCTCTCCCCTCCCCCCCTTCCCTCCCTTCCACTCTCTCTAGAGAAAATCAATGGAAAAAATATCCTCGGATGAGGATTAAAATATATACTTTTTAAAAAAAAGATTTAGCTACGATGTTGCATATCTCTATGGTTTACTTGTTATTACTAATATAGAATATTTCATTGGGTAAATCACAATAATTTTTATTCATTCTCCTGAAATGTGCATTTGAGTTGCTTTAATACTTTTACTATTATAAGCAATGTTGCTGGTACACCCTTGCAAGAATTTCCCTAGGATATATATTCCTAAGAGTAAAATTACTGGGTATATACATTTTCAACTTTTCAAGGTAGTTCTGATTTTTTTTTAAGCTTATTGAACAAATTGACATCCCATCTACCAGTGTATAATATCCTTTTGACTTGTATCTCACCAACCCTTATCAAACTTCTTAATATTTACCAATCTAGTGGTTATAAAATATTATATCTTTGGGGTGTTAATCTGTAAATTGCAAATTTCACATTTTATCTGCTCTTTAGGGTCAGTCCTACAATATGCTTATCATTACCTTTGACCATTTTCCAGTTAGATTTTTCTTAACTTGTGGGAGTTCTTTATACATAATCTAGGTATTAATTATTTTTCAGTGGTTGGTGATATATCTTGAATATATCCTTTTAAATATAAGCTTGTCTCATTCAGTTCTCAGTGATTTGTGGGTCCCGGGCATTTGCGCATAGGTACTGATACTTTCTGCCTTCGGTAGCAATGCCTCGTGTTTGTGTGGGATAAACAATTTACAAAGCACTCGCACAAATCTTATCTCATTGGAGTCTCACATCAACTTTTAAAAAACAAGCTGGGTATTATTATACTTGTTTTATAGATAAGGACAATGAATGGCTTGCCCAAAGTCATAGGGCTAATAAGTCCTCACATGTACTCTGTATTCCATATCCTTCTTATGATTATATGATGCTTCAGCTCTTTCTGGATTATGGCCTATTCATTTAAGCAAATGCAGTGTCTCTGCATAGCATCTTTACTGCAGTTCCTTCTTTTATTTTTGGTATATAATTCAAAATATAGTTCTAGTCTATGAAGTTCATTTTAAATTCATTACCTACAATATAACAGATGAGTAAATGAAGTACCAAGATAACTTTTAGTAGACTATATATATTTTTTATTAAAGAGACTCAAGGAGGATATTTGAAATCATAAGTTACCTGTTCTGAGGCAAATCACACTTTAAAAAATAATGGGTCTATTATGTAAAAGAGCTGATTTCAAGTTCAGCATTTTCTTTTCTCTTGGCCATTTAGAAAGCTAAAAGGAAGAATATAGGAAATAAAGAAAAGAAAAATATACTTTAACATTTATTAGTATTATCTAAATTGGCTGACCTACCTATGTCAAATATGGATTTTCTATTTAATTATTAAATATTATCTATTTATCTTAGATATAACTAATATTTATGTTATAAGTAGCATTAAATGTTGAACTTATAATGGAAAGTAATATCGGTAGAACAGTAATTTAATCACTCAACCTCCACCTGAGCAGTTGGATGGGCATCCACCTACTGTAGGAGCACAAGGAGGGTGGGATGTTGTCTCTCAAATGAGAGATGCCCAAATGTTATCTCTCAGAAATTTGAGCTGGTCAAAGATAGTACTGTACTGTACTTCTTACTTTCAGGGAGTTGTTTCATTCATTCATTCATTCATTCATTCATTCAATGTCAAGCTTATCAAACCTACTGCATGTGAAATCTGTAACCTTTTGGTCGTTTCTTTGGATCATTCTATTTTTATGTACATTTCATACACCAGAGAAAACCATGTTTGATTAAACTGGCAGTAGCAAGAAAGGACCTGGCGATAAATAAGGAAACAACATTCCTAATCTGAGGTATTTTAATCGCCATATAATAGTTATATCTTAAGCGCTTCCTGGGTACATCCCTAGATGGATAATAATGAGATAGGGCCACATCATATCTTCTCCAAAAAGAAAGGTCTTCAATAACAACTGTCTATTCCACAGATAATTACTAAGTATGACCTTCCCTGGATCTCTTTCTTTGAGTATTATAAATAAATGATCTCCAGTTATGTATCTAGTATTTACTCATCAAATATTCCTACATCCACATCCAATTTAAAATTGCTTGGCTTGCTCCTGTTTCCATGAAATGATGGTTTCATTAAGTATTTTGAACTGAACCTGAGAGCTGTGTGTGTTATCTGAGAAATAATATGTGTCTTCCTGTGTGTACTTTTATGAGTCAGGTACTATACCAGTCTCATGCAGCTCACTTTGAGTAGGGGATAATTATACCACAAAGTGGAAAGCCTAAGAGGTGTCCACTGGGGGAAGAGCACCTAATGACTCTGGAATTCAGATCAATGTTTGGAGACAAGGAGATGAACCCTGTGTTGGTGATTTTGAGTTTTGAATATTTTATAGCTGAGCGTAAGGATATGGGCCATTTCTAATGACCCATACATCTCTAATGTAAAGAGAGGGTCATTCCTAGTTGGGCAGCTTCTAATATCACCTCGTTAGTCCAAGGAGGCAGATTACCCATTTGAGAGGAAAGTCACTCATATTTTTAGAAGTACATCTTCAAGCCAACTGCTTTTTAAAGGGCCTCGTGGATATTGTGACCATATAATCTAATATCCACTTTGGGACAAGTGGATATTAAATTGGTAGGACATTGAGATTGTTGGGACATTGAAACAACATATCCAAACAGGGACTATTTCAGGTTAATAAAAAATATGGTTGTCCTATTTTGGAAGGAAAAATGCCCAAGGCCTTGACATCCCATCTACCAGTGTAGGGTGATGGGTGCAGGGGGTGAGGGGCTGATTTGGGATATTTCACTCAGGATAAAAAAGGACAAGCCAAAGAGGCTTCCTGTTGCCTTTTGGAGGAGAAGTCAGGATAGGCCTGAGACAATGAATTGTAAGGACCTCTCACAAGGGCCTTAAATCTTTGGCACTCTAATTTTGTGTGTGTTTTTTTTAAAAAATACCATACTTTCCCATTATGATTAATAATAGAACTCTTTAATTACAAAGAGTCTTTGTGTGGGCCTTTAGGTACAGCAGCGCTTTAATTGAAAAGTGTCTTTGTGTTGGTCTTTAGAAATAGCAAGAAATGGGGCTCTGGGAAAATCCCCCATTTTGCTGTCACCTTGGATGTTGGAGGGAAGGAGTAAAGAAAGAGGTCTTCTGCAAGAAAGAACAGACTCCTCTGGTGAGGGGGATCAGGAATTATAAAGAAACATGGGGGCAAAAGAACAGTCCCTGTGAAATGCCCGACATGGTGTCTCACCAGCCTGATCCATAAGGCGGTGATTTGAGTGCCCCTGTGTGAGTGAGTGCCAGAGCTGGTCACTTAGTTCTTGGGGAGCAAGACCATGGGTTCCTGGGGACACCATGTGTCCCTGAGCTGTGTGTGTAGGAGCTCGGCGACTGCAGGCTTGAGTCAGCGGCCCCCTCGCTTTGGAAGGCCATGGGTGGGATGCAGGCAGAAGGTCTCCCGTGCAAAGCTGGTGCCTCAAAAACCATCAGCCCCAGTGATGGCGAATCTTTTGAGCTCGGTGTGTCAGCATTTTGAAAAACCCTAACTTAACTCTGGTGCCGTGTCACATATAGAAATTTTTTGATATTTGCAACCATAGTAAAACAAAGAACTTATATTTCTGATATTTATTTTATATATTTAAATGCCATTTAACAAAGAAAAATCAACCAAAAAAATGAGTTCGCGTGTCACCGGTTCACCATCACTGCTATAGGCCCTATACCTTGAGCTAGGTCAGGTGCGCTCAGGGGCGGACACTTTCCCTACGGCCCCGCCCACCCCTTTCTCGGCCCCGCCCACATCCCAGTTAGTGCCTTAACTGGGCCGGCCGCCTCCCTGCATTCAGAATTCGGGTCTCGGTAAACTTCCGGCGCGGAAGGTGAGGGGCGCGGGCGCGTCCACTGCGCGTGCGCGCCGGCTCCGAGGTCCCTGCGCCCCCTCCCCCTGCGGCGGGGACTTGGTACGGCCGGGCGGTTGGCGTCCCCCGCGGCTCCAGCCCGCGGCGGGCTTTTCAAATCTGATCTTCGGCGGAGTGGCGGCGCCCCGGCTGTGGCGCTGGAGATGGAGGGGTTGACCCAGAGGGGTCCCGAGCTCGGCCCGGCGGGGCTCCCCGCTCAGCAGGTGAGTGAGGAGGGGGCCCGGCTTCAGGTCCTCGCGCCGTCGTTGTGTCTGGTCGTCGGGGAAGCCCGCACCCCGCGCCTCCCATTCAGCCGCGGCCAGAAACAAAGGGTTGGGCTTCGGAGACCGGGCTTCGGAGGGTCTGATGGCGCGTGGGAATCTGCACGGACTCCCGCCTCCCCCCCCCTCCCCCCCCCGTTTCTCGGGGGAGGAAAGTGGCTCGGAATGGGGACGCGATGCCGGGGCCCCGCCGCGCTCTCCCGGGCGCACCTGTCCGCTGCCCCCACGCCCCCAAGTTGCAGACACTTGTCTCTTCGCAGGTGTAGATGATGCAGGGGAAGGGGAGCCCCTGGATTTCCGAGAAGCCCCCCGAGGCCAGGAGAGCACAGGCTGCTTATTGCACGGGGTTCGGTGGAAGCACAGTGACTGGAGCAATGTCTGTCTACACACAACATAAACTTGGGG